>NC_088356.1:6262500-6562500 GCF_036884655.1 Musa acuminata AAA Group
AAAATAGCTTTGAATGAGTTTCACCAACATGGGAGGGACATCTTAGCTGAAAAAAGGGCATGGGGGACAGTTTTACAAAGCCCCTGAGACATCTGAAGATCAGTTTCAGACTGAACAGAATGAAACTATTGTAACTACCCAGCTGAAACTAAAATCATCATACTAAATCCTACAGGAACTTAGATATTCACATCTTCGGCCAATTTCCGCCTGAAGTAGCAGAAACTTAAAGCATTATCACTGTTTCCATTTGAACTATTTTGCCTTTGCACAGAAGATTTAATGTCTACAAAGATTTTAATTGTTCTGCACTTCCAGGTATGTGGAACTGTGTCCTCATGAGAACTAATATATGCATTCAAGAAACCACAATCCAGAATCACAAGAACTAGAAATTTGTGTGTTTTGTACAACTATGATTTTTAAATGATTAGTACATGAGAGTGCTTGGCCAGCACTGAGTTCAGTTCAACCAGATAAAGATAGTTATAAACTAGTTGCCTAATTCTGCTGCTAATATCATTATCGACCGTCTCATGATGTTGTCCATCAATTTTCCATTATAATATTGATACTATTAGCTAAGTACATGAGGCCTTTTTAGGAAACTGATATTATCAGCATGATTACATGAAGCCTTTTCACTTTTTAAGATTCTACTTAATGGTATGCTGCAAAAACTGATCTTAGAGATAGAATAAACGTCCATTCTAAACCTTCGAACCAAACAGTTGATGCATGAAAATGATAAACAGTGAACTCACCAGAAATAATTGTCCTATAAAGCCCAAGCTCATCAACTGTCCTGAACCATGAAAAAAGACAAGTTGCAGCAACAGCTGTATAAAAATTTAAATAACTGTAAAATAAAGAGAATGTAAAAAAAGATTCATACTTGAGATGCAACTCTTTCACAAAGCTTAACTCATGCAATTCAGATACATTAGAAACACCACAGCAAACCGCCTTTTCTCCAGCCTAAAAGCAAACACAGATAAAACTAAGACAAAATTATCCAACGCTATATTGGAAAACAGAGAAGAAATGGACATATTACCAGCAAAAGATTGTTTGTCGTCTTGCCCATGGCAGAGAGCACGATCACTGGTCGTTCTTCGGGAAAGCTAAGAATGAGGCCAGCAACCTCTTTCATCCTCTCAGCTGAAGCTACTGACGACCCGCCAAACTTCATCACGATGCTGAGCTGGGCAGGATTCCCACCACTACCTTGCCTCAAGGCCACATCCTTCTCCACAACGTCCACAACGGCAGACACCCTTCTCTCGCAACGCACCTTCAAAACTCTCCTCTTTCCGCATATCCCCTCCCTCTGCCGACAGAGTGACCTCGAAGACGACTCAAATCCGAGCTTACTCTGGAAGCTCGAAGAGAAAGAAAGAGAAGTCGACAAATCCCTCTTAACCACAACACAACAGGATCGACCACCAAACTGTGTGGCCACTGTCATCGCTGGGGGTAAAATCAAATCTTGTCGCCAATCCTGAACCAAAATCAAGCTAATACAACGATCCATATCATGAAACATTTATCTAAAAACGTACGTTTTAATCCAATTCAAACATCTAAAGCCAAAAGAGGACTCAATTCAAGATTCAAGAAAAAGGCCGAGCGAAACGCATCAAGAATATAAAGAACCACATAGCGAATACAGCAAAAGGAAAGCCTAATTCGTCACAATGGGAAGGATACGGACGAACGGGAGGGCCGAAAGAGGACCCAATTCAAGAAAAATTCGTGATGAATCCATCGGACATAATGAAGTAGAGCGAAGGGAGGCCTAATTCGTCACAATGGGAAAGATTGGGAAGGACGAGAGGGATCACGAAAGGCGCGAACGCATACCTCGAAGAACGTAATGGGAAGAGGGAGAAGGACGGCCCTCGTCGGGGACGAGACAACGAAGGAGAGAGAGAGAGAGCGCGAGCGGGGCGGCGGAAGAGTGGCAGGCGGGCGGGAGAAATAAATAGAGGCGTACGCGGCCGCTTGTTTTCGGAAATCGACGGCGGGGATTGGACTACCGAGTGGGACCCAGAAACCCGAGGCGTGGAAATCGCCGGCTCAAAGGGGTCAGAGGTACCGTGGGTGAGGAGATCGGGACGTGTGACGCGAAGTTGCCGCGATGAGGCGGGGGACAGAAGTCTGGTCACTCTCGGCACGGCATTCGTTACGGGCGACGGCGGAACAAATAAGAAGCAAAAGTCGAGACATGGAAAGAAATAAGATACAAATCTTTATTGGTCGGTACAAATGGCGGTGAGAATAGCCACTTATTGCCCGCCATGAGCTGTCGCGCATATCTATTATGGAACGCGCATGAACAGTAATATCTTATTTTAAGAACGTACGGCGCTTCATAAGCTCATAATAGAACATAAGGAACTCGATAGATCACGGATTAATTATATAATTAATTATCTTTAACAACTTAATTTTTATATTTTTTTAAAATTTATATTCTGATTTCTATACTTAAAAAATAAAATATTAATATTTCGAATTAAAAAGATAATTTGACAGGGTTACAAACTCAAAATAGAAAGAGATTTTGTTGGACTAAGTAAGTCAAATGTTTCATCTTGATATAAGAATCGTAATGTATCTTTTGAAAATATAACGATCATGAGTTAATATGTAAGGATTAATTATATATTATCTTATATAATTAATTATTTTTAATATCTTGATTATATATTTTTAAAAGTTATATTGAGATTCATATAGTTATGAAAGTGAAAATTAAGATCCTTATATAGTGATACTTAAACATGTTTAAAAAAATAATTTTACGGGATTAAAAATCAAGAGAGAAAAATTTTGTTGCAGCAACAAAGTCAAATGTTTTACCCTCGATAAGTTTAAGAATCTCAATTTAACTTTTCAAATGATAGGAAACAAGGTTAAAGATAGCTAATTACAATATATAATTTATAATTAGTCATATATATATATATATATATATATATATATATATATATATATATATAATTTGAATTTGATATTGTTAAATCTTGAATTTTGATGATGAAATCAATTGATGAGTTTATGGACTAATAAGCGTTTGAGATAAGTGACGTAGGAGAAACTTCGATCATGGACTCGAACTATCGAAAAACAAATCATTGAAATATAAGAATCAGACGTTGGGCTAGAAAGCATCATGTTAGAGATTGAGCATTGGGCTGAAAAGATCGGGTATTGTGCCAAGAAGATCGGATGTTGTGAGAGGTCAACATGCCGATAGATCGGGCAATACATCGAAGGAAAGGACAATACGTTGAAAGTTTGGACGAAGTGTCGGATGAACAAATGACATGTCAAACAACGTATTGAAGGCTTCATGATTGTAATTAAGGTTGTTAAGTCTTCATCAAAGTTGTTTAGAGTCTAATTGAGTTAGTTTTGGGGCGTAATCATGCCAACTTAATTAAGAGCCCATTGGGCCTGAACTAAGGTCGAATTGGGCATGTTGGAAGGCCAATTCAGTGACCTGGGATTGGGTTGGGTGGTTGTACCATCAAACCTAGGCGATGGTACCGCTTGAGAGCTAGAAAGCATGGTTTGTATTTTTTCAAAAATCTCGATAATAGTATTGCCCAAGCAAGCGATGGTACCGCCAAAGCCCAAGTTCCCAGGCTTTGTCAAGCGACAAGTAGTGGTACCGCCAGAGCCCAGGTTCCTAGGCTCTATATGATGGTAGTATTGCCCGACACAGGTGGTAGTACCATCAATACCCCAAAAATCTGAGGATTTGAATATTTAACTCAATTTTTGAAGCCATTTGGGGTCTATAAATACCCCACTCATACTTGCTTGGTCAAAGCATGAAAACCTTGTGATTTGAAGTGTGTAAACTCTCTTGAAAAGTATTGAGTCTCTTCATCTTTAAGTTTAGAGATCATTCTAAAGAAGGTATGAAGTTTTATTATAAAAGAGGTGTTAAGGTTCTCTCCTAAGCCTGTGAAAAGGAGAAAGAGTTGTAATAAGTATTTGATCTTCGGTTATTGAAAAGAAGATCGGTAGTGAAAGTCGGTGGCCTTGAGGGAAGAGAAATCGAGAGTGGACGTAGGTCGAGACGATCGAACCACTATAAATCTGGTTTGCATTTCTCTTTATGTTTTTCCTTGCTATTACTAACCGATTTATTTGATCATTACCCTTACTCACATTCTAAGTTAAATGTATTTTAGATACGTATTTTTTGATAAAAAAAATAAAATCAAAACTTTATTTCGAAAGCACTAATTCACCCTCCCGGTGCCTTTACGATCCTAACATATACAACGATAAGGTATAAGATGATGTTTGATCTCTTTGTAAATAATTTTTAGGATAGCTTACATGGAAGACAGTTAATATAAGCTATCCCCCGATTGGAAAAATATTTGCTTCATTAGAAACTCAACACATGTAAGCTCAATCAATAATAAAAGAGTAAGACATATAAGCCATGTGAACACTCGTTCAAAATTAATAATATAAAAAATATTTTAAAAATAAAAGGACATAGAGCATTCTACTTGTATCGTGAAATATTCTCCTTCGTTAAATCATTGTAAAAGGTTATCGTGGGCATAATAATCGAGATGATTTACTTAATCTTTTAACCTATGCATTGGAGGGAACATATCAAGAGCTATACTTAGCCTCGATCTTCGTATAATGATCACGAGACAAGTTCCTAATCCAAGTTGGGCTAGTCTAATTATCACTTATAGCATCATTGTCACTATTAATTGTCTAATAGCTTAAATATTTTTTTGATAAAATATATCATAATTTTCTGATAGTTATGAGGGGTCAAGCTTAGACTCGTGTTGATAAACTAGCTTTCGTCCATTCTTTTGATGCCCAATAAGGAGGAAAGCACTCTACCAACCGAAGCACATGACCCTTTTCCTTGAGAGACACGAAAGTAGGGGTATTATTAATCATGTACGTCTAACATTTGAGATTGAATCCCGAATTTCTACTAGTCCGGATAAAGATGAACAACTCCTTCCAACGTTTATGGAAACTATAAGCTCCTCTCACCTTATACCCATCTTGAATGATAAGATAGTACTTATTACCTTTTTTTGCATACTCAAAAGCAAGAGTGAAACAAGTCACGGATTGGGAAAATACCAACTTAGTAGTACTCCCCGATAACAAGATAACACTACAAGTTAGGTGCCCTGTGCAAGAGCAAGATACTCTACTATTGGAGGCATGCCACAATGAGCAGATGAAGGGGGAACTTAAGCCTCACCTCTAATGCATTGGTGCAAAGCAAAGATACCTACTCATTAGGTTAAAGAGATGTTGTCCAAGCTAAGGAGCTTGCATCTCATACTCAATCAGAATGAAATACCAAAGACGCAAGCGATTTAGATGCTCTAGGGTCAATACAAAATCCTAATCATATAAATCTTTCATGATCCGAGTATCTACTATCACCATCGATCCTCTTGAGGAGGAGGAAGTTGGAACCATTCCCATCCTAATAGGATTTTGACTCTCTTGAGCGAGAGAACATTTTCTAACCTAGGGTGCGAGATAGGGAAAGAATACACTAGTAGAGTTGAAGGTGCAAAGTGAGTCCCATCATTAAAAGGGCGAGGTTTATATGCTAAGTCCACCGTCTTATCTTTGTATATGTCTCATTAATTTCTATATTTTCCATCAATTTCCTACTCCATGGTGACGTGAGCTATCTCCCAATGTTCTTGCTAAGTTGATGAAACTTTCTCGCTCGCCAAAGTATTAATTAACACTAGTGTTTATCGAGTCTTGGAACTTAGCCAAGATGCCTCAAAGCGCCCTTCTTAAGCAAAACCTCCCAAGAGCGCCTAATACATTATTCTCGGACTAAGCATCCAAGAACGCTCGATATGTCCTTCTCGAGCTAAGCAACTAAGAGTGTCAGATGTACCCCTTCTCGAGAAAAGCATCCAATGTATTCTTTTCGAGTCGAGCATTCAAAAGTGTTTGATGCGTCTTTCTCAAGAGATTCTTAATACATTAATGATTATATGATTAGACCACTTGAAAAAAAAAAAGGTACCTGGTTAGAGCATCAAATATATTAGCTCTCTTAATTTTTAATTCTATGAAATTATCTTTTTAACCCTAATCTCAATGTTTTACTTTCATAAATATAGGAATCCCAATATAGTATAGGGATCAAGATGCCAAATATAACTAATTACAAGTTATAATATATAATTAGATCAAGACTAATTATAGATTAACGTTTGTAATTAGTTATCTTTAGCATCTCGATCTCTATAATTTAAGAGCTAACTAGCTTATTAAATTTTTAAGATAACTTAATAATTATATACTTGTCTGACTTATAAAAAAAATTAATCTTAATCTTATCAATTTATGATGTGGTACTAATTAAGATGTTATAATATATATATACATATACATATACATATACATATACATATACATATACATATACATATACATATACATATACATATACATATACATATATATATATATATATATATATATATATATATATATATATATATATATATATATATCAGGTCAGCTTAATTATATAGCACGGAGAAAGGAAAACTACATATAATATTCACAGACTTCTATCACACTGTTTTTTCTTGAACAAAGAAGTTGTCCTCACACGTAAATTAAAGAAGGGAGATATGTTAATAATAATAGAAATGTATAAAAAATATATAAATTATAAATTATAAAAAATAGAATGAGAGTAACTTAGTATATATTTTCACCGATAAATTATAAAAAAAGCTCAAGTTTTCATTATTTTTTGTAAAATATGTACTTTTGTTTTATTTTAATATAGCATTTTTTATTTTCTAAAAGACGAGATTACCCCGTCGCTCCGTCGTGGTCGCTACCGTCTCGCCATGATTGCCTTCGCTCCGCAAGGCCCTACCGTCCCGCTCCCCGGTCGTCGCCTCGCCGCTCAGCCATCCCCCTCGGATCTGGAGCTCCGTTGTCACTGCCACACTTGTCGGGAGTGACGGGGCCATCCATGAAGCACCGAGGAAGAGCCGATGGAGGGTGGGATTGGGCGAGGGGGCTCCTTTGTCTAGCCCTCGTGGTTCCCCCTGTTTGCCCTTCTTTGTTGCGCCATCTTCGTCGTCGCTGCTTTCTCCACTATCCGAACCTTCGGAGGTAACCCTTATGGAACTCGTTCTTTCGTTGTTTTGCTGATGCTCAAGATTTGTGATCCATAAGGGTGTGGAAGAACTGCGTGTGATTTCCTGGAGACCTAAGTGAGGCGGACGACAGGGCCTTGCGGGACGACAGTATGATAGGCGACGACGAGGGAGAGAGGGACGGCAGAGCTACGGGAGGCGATGACAACCATGGTGGGATGGGATAATTTCGTCTTTTGAAAATAAGAAACATTTTAGGAAAATAAAGTAAAAAAGAAAGCCTCAAATAATAAGAACTTGGGTTATTTTATTTGTCTTAGCTTCGTTTCACACCCAAAATATCTGCGTCACCGTCTTAGCCCGTAATCGTGGCGTCCGGGAGAAGTCCAACCCCACCACCACCAGCATATTTTTCCGTTCCACTAAATTCCTACGTCCCATCTACCAGCGTCATGATTCGTCAAAACTGTGGGGACCAGGGACTCACGAGTGGATATCGTTTAATAGGTAAGGAAAAGTAATGTTGTGTCCATGGTCGACGGCCCGCTCGCGGCCACGTTTTCCCACCGCCTGTGTCGTTTCACAACGGTGACATTAATATCACCCGTACCGCGAACCTTACCCCCACGCTTCTCCTTCTTCTTCTCTGCAACAGGAGGAGACCAGATTAGGGTTCTTCCCAACCTAGCTTCATCTCCGGCTCATCTCCCCAGGTAGGGCCCTAGCTACCCTCCCCGTTTATCTTCGATAGTTGATTCGATCTTTGCTTCTCGTCTGAGGTGTCGATGAGTTAGGGATTTCTAAATTTCTTGAGAATTTCCAAGGTTGCTGGTTTTGTTGGGAATTCTTAGTTTGCTCCCGTCGCCTTGGTAGATTCCTAATGAGTTATTTGATGGAGATTTTGCTTGTGAGTTGGAATTCGATTCTTGACGAGTAAGAGAAATATGCCAAATCGTTGGCGGATGAATTGCTTTGTTAATCTTAGAACTGCTTTCTTTTCTTGGTATACATAACGGAGCGCGTTCTGGAACAATATCTTTGGCAGTTCGTCGGGAGCCTTCAGGTTGTATCAGTGAGTTAGTAGCGATTTTTTCTTGGATTTACTGATTGGTCTACTTGGTCTTCGTAATCATGATCGTGCCTATTTATGTTCGGCAAAGATATTGGTGGATAATTTTTTAGGTCATTTTGGTTTCCGAACCTCGTCAAGCTGAAAAAGGGTTGTCATGATTTAACCTTTTCTCTCAGGTTCTTCTTAATTTACTTGGCAATCATTGGGATCATGAGTTCTTTTGTGAAAATTGATTGCATGTACGGTAATAAGAATTGATAATGAGCAGTTCCTTTCATGATCCTCTTCTCGTCGATTAAGAGATTCATAACTCGGTTGTCATGCATTATCCGGAACTAGTTCCTTTCGTGAACTTTACTCTGGTGATTTTCTTCTATCACGATCATTGACTTTAATCCAATTATGTTAATTCACCATGATGATACTCATACTTTCTTAAGTGACTTGATATTGCCCCAATAGGTACTATCTTGTGGGACTTTAAATGCTGAGCCAACACTTTTTATGGTTTATCACATATTCAATTAGTTGGTTTTCCAATGTGATGATCATTGTGATTTCTATTACTTGTGATGATTGAGCACATGGATGTTGACCTGTATTGATTAATTGGTTTTCTAATGTGATAATCATTGTGATTTGTCCTGTTTAAACTGTTCTTTTCCTCCTTGAAAGGGTGGTAAGGTACAAGTCCGGATGCTTTTTCTCTTTCGGTTGTTAGAAAAAAAATTGTAATGTTTACAAGGGAAAGGGAGAAAAAAAAAAATCTTACACAGTTAATTATAAAGTTTCTTTTGTTCACTTTTTTGCTCAAATTTGATGTTTTGAGTCTGATGCTGTGAGTATGCTAGTTTTTGAAGCTTTAACTTTTGTATTGTTGGAGTGTGCCCAAGATTCTCCTGAAATGAATGTTTATAACAGTAAAGCTATCGATTTCATAATGAGGGTGTTTTCCATTAATATGTAGCATTTTCTTGATTACAAAAAAGGTGATAGGTTCTGTTCATTTTGATATAGACAAATAGCAAATCTGAGATGTAGATGGATTAAACTAATCTCTACATATGTTGGAGAAATGCTACCTCAGCTTGTCAGGTGCATGATTTTCACGTCTTTTCCTTTTTTGATAAACTTAATAAACTATTATGTTACTTTTAAGATAATAAGCTCTTCTTCTCAAGTATGAATATATAATCGTAGATATGTCGGACTAGCAGTACTTTGCCATTCATGATTGCCATTGATATAAACTAGTTACATATTAAATCATGACAAATTTCAGGATTCATTTCACATATGTATTATCTTTATGACGTGACATTGAGTGCTGTTGGTACCCTCATTTCATTCTTTTTTCCCTTTTCCCTCCATCATCTTTCCTCTTTGTTTGTCATGAATTTGATCTTTGGATGGACAATTTCTGGTTGATTATCAGTCATAGCTGGTGAGCCTTTCACTTATTTTTCAATGCTGATATCCTTTTTGTGATTCAGTCTACTGTGTATATGAATTGGAAGTAAGCACCATCACATGTCATATTTATTGGTAATCCTGACCATATGTTCCAGCATAGCTTTCTTAATAATGAGAAATTAATTCAGAATTTCAGTGTTCTGTTTACTTAAACATTTGCTTTCTCTGTCAATGATTTTTTGCTGTAAAAATAGCTACAATTGCAAGACTAGCTCCAATTAACTTCTTGCAAATAATTGCAAGATTTTCTTGTAAAGCTGTCATGATCCAGCTTATGCATTTTGCAGATTCCATTACTTTTTTTAAAGAAGATGGCTAGGCCTTTATTCAAATCATCTGTCCTTCCTGATGCTGTGTCTGGAAGTGTTCCTTTATTTCAAGGTTCTGGGAAAGCTAGGAAGCCTGCAAACATGATGTGCAGTAGAAGATCATCACAGCTTCGATTCTTAGGCTTCACAGGCTTGAAAGGTTCAAATGATTTGCATTTAGTGTCTGGACCTAGCAAAGATTTCAGATTAGCTGTGTCTGCTTCAGTCTCTGCACCAAAGGGAAAAGCTTCTCGTGGAGTTGCTGTAGCTATGTTTGAACGGTTCACAGAGAAGGCTATTAAAGTTATTATGCTTGCACAAGAAGAAGCAAGACGACTTGGCCACAATTTTGTTGGAACAGAACAGATATTGTTGGGTCTTATTGGTGAAGGGACAGGTATAGCTGCTAAAGTTTTAAAATCCATGGGCATAAATCTTAAAGATGCTCGTATCGAGGTTGAAAAAATCATTGGAAGAGGCAGTGGGTTTGTTGCTGTAGAAATACCATTCACACCTCGTGCAAAGCGTGTTTTGGAGCTCTCTCTTGAGGAAGCTCGTCAACTAGGTGCCTTGATCTGGAACTTCCTCTCAATTACAGAACATTATCCATGCTTGTCTTTTCTTGTTATGGACTATAGTTTGTTTTCTTCTGAAGCTGAGGACCTGATTTGCTCCCTTTACCTTGCTATTTTCTATTTTTAGTGCAGTTCACTAAAATAATCACTACTAAATTCCTTAATTCTTACATTATATCTAAATTTTCCCATGGCACAATGTTCATTATTTAAAAAAAATACAAGCATTATATACTATATTTTGAAGAAGAAGATGCTGAGAATTTTTTGGAGTTGAGATGTTAGAAATAAGACAAAATTATGGAAGCCAAGAAAAACCACTGTACTTTGTTTTATACTATTTTGACATTGTATAGTCCCTATATGGAATAATTTTACTTTTTTGTCTAAATATTTTGCTATGCTTCTTACTTGCACTTTTAATTATAAGTAAATTCTGAGTTATGAAAAAAATTGTTACATACTAAACAAAAGTTGTATAATTTTAATAGATGGAACTAGTCAACTATTCCGAATTCAGATTTTACTAGTAAACAAAACATTCCTTTGGTTAGTTGCATAAACCTAGTACATCCTGATGCCTTAGTTAATTTGAATTTCAAGCCTAAGTATCCAAGAGTTGATTTAGATCATTATAAATATTTTATCTAGGAATAATGGCTTGAAAAATTGTTTGTGAGGGAGTCGATCAGATAGCCAAAAAAATTGTTACATACTAAACAAAAAACTTTAGATGGATATTTCTTAATGCATCAACATTTGACATATTGTCACGGACTTAGCTGGAATTGCCTAAGTCGTGAGACACCCTTGCGATAATTGTCACGGACTTAGTTGGAGTTGCATAAGTCGTGAAGCACCCTTGTGCCAACTTCTCAGACTTAGCTGGGATTGCCTAAGCCATGAGGCGCCCTTGCGGTATATGCATCCGCAAAGGGTCAGCCTTGTTACAACCTCGTGCAGGTCCCGAAGGACCTATAAAACAGCAAGTTGATTAGTTTGAAAACGAGCGATGGACAAGTCCCGATGTCTCGTAAAGAGGGAAGCTTTACAAGTAATTCAGTGAGCACCTTGAGTGCAAGAAAGAAAAGAGAGGAAGGAGAAAACAAGGCATTTGGAAGGTTGAACGAACAGTTACAAGTCCGCAAACAACTACTCACCAGGTGTCGGCCGCGAAGGCAAGTTCCCGTCAAGTTAACGTGCGAACTTATGAAGAGTATTCGACTCCCGACACTATCCCAAAGCCCCATCCCCCCCTTGCCCCACCCGGGAGTTTCTAGGGTGCTGAGATGGCTGACGTTTCGCGTGTAGCTGTGGTCTGCAGAAAGCAAGCTGTGGCACGCGAAAACGGAGCCATTTTGGGGCAGTTTTGCCTGGCGCGGCATGCGGTCGTACTGCAGCATTGCAACCTGTTCGAGCTTATATTTTTTATAAACAAAACACACGAAATCAAGGCAAAACATACTGCCAAACATATGTACAAGTATGCAAAAGCGATGAATGGTTCGTTGAACGAAGTTGTTGCAGATGCGCGATGATCGTTCGTGACAATACATCAACATTGAATCTTATGGATATCTTGAATTATCTCATGTTATAATTATCCTTTTATTTTGTTCATATTGAATGACTCTAAGATTGTAAACTTTACACATTTGATGCTCAAATTGAATTTCAAACAATAGTTTTAGGAGGCATACGAACAAGAGACCAGTAATGAAGAACAAAATGGAAAGCTCAAGTAAAAAGCTCATGATGGACCTGCTTTTAGTGTGGATGCAACTTTAATTGTCAATTTAAGTTTGTTTGGGTTGAGACAAGCTGAAATGAATGAACTCACTGAGACCAGCTAAAATTAGTTAAAATCTAATTGAAACTGATTAGTTTTGATGAATGTTGATCGGAACTGGCTGAAGATCCTGTTTTTAGTCCTTTTTTATCGTTTAAGATTGCAAATCAACTAATATATGTAGAACTTGGTTAGTTTCGGTGAATATCAACCATAATTGGTTGAATATTTTATACACAATCCATTTTGGATTGATTAATATTGAACTATCGGTTTCAGGCAAACAGATTGGTTTCACATAAACTTAAATCTTGGTCGTTACCCTAGCCATGCATTTTGGCATGTCTAGGCACACATTTAAGCATACTGTTCGATAAAGACATGCGAAAGCTTTGTGCCAACCGATGCCAAAGATACTACTATGCCAAATTTTGGCCTGTACCACATCATTGTAGGAGCATGCTAGTTATTGCAGAGTGATTCTGTGCCATGCTCTAAAGGTATCAACTTGTCTCCATGCCATGATACAAACCATCCATGGTCTAAACAATATTGTAATTAGCTTACTAATTTTGGATCTTTTGTTTCAGAAAGATTTTGTTTTGTCTTATTCATATTGCATCTTGGATAAATGTGTTGCTGGAGGAAATATCTCTGTGGATGGTGAAATCTTTGTCTATGTTTATAGTTGCTTATATGTCATATTCAAAAAAATTTATTTCTGTATGTCTGTATTATTTTATCAAGTCTCCTTAAGGGAACGTATGAATCATTAAAAGGGAAGTTCTTCATGTTTAGGTCATAACTATATAGGATCTGAGCACTTGCTACTTGGATTGCTTCGTGAGGGTGAAGGTGTGGCAGCTCGTGTACTTGAGAACCTTGGAGCTGACACTAGCAACATCCGGACACAGGTAAGCTTTGGTATTCTACTTTATTTAAGCCACTGTGAAGCTTAAAATGAGTTTCTTCTATAAGGTTATTCGAATGGTTGGTGAAAGCACAGAAGCTGTTGGTGCTGGAGTTGGAGGAGGAAGCAGTGGCAATAAGATGCCTACACTTGATGAATATGGAACTAATCTAACAAAGTTGGCTGAGGAGGTAGTTCTTGTGTTATGTAAGAATATGGAAGATAAAAGCCAAGGAAGGTTGCTAATCATTTGGTTTTACCATAGGGAAAGCTAGATCCTGTTGTTGGTAGGCAGCAGCAAATAGAACGTGTGGTCCAGATTTTAGGAAGGAGGACAAAGAACAATCCTTGCCTGATCGGTGAGCCTGGTGTTGGGAAGACAGCAATTGCAGAAGGTCTTGCTCAAAGAATAGTTACTGGTGATGTGCCAGAAACAATTGAAGGAAAGAAGGTTGGCTTATGTTACAAATGTTTAACAAAATGTCTTTTCTTTTCCTTTTTGTGGTTTTCTCTCTAATATTTATTAAGTTCCCAAGACACTTTATATTTTTTTTATTTTTAGTTTTAACTTGTGTGATTTGGGATTATAGTTACAAAGTTTCTGTAAATTATTTCATTGCTTGTTGTTTGGAAGTCATCGTTGTGTCACTTATTGCTTATTTGAATGTTTGAACAAAGGTCATTACACTTGATATGGGACTCCTTGTTGCTGGAACCAAGTATCGTGGAGAATTTGAAGAAAGAATAAAGAAACTGATGGAAGAAATTAAACAAAGTGATGAGATAATACTCTTCATTGATGAGGTACACACTTTGATTGGAGCAGGGGCAGCAGAGGGTGCAATTGATGCTGCTAATATCCTAAAACCAGCTCTTGCAAGAGGTGAACTGCAGGTATATAGGATTTCTTTGGTGCATGATGTTTCATGTACAGATCTTTATACTTCTGCTTGATATAATTACATGTTTTCTTTCTGAAATTATAAATTCTGATCATGCTTGTGCATCACCTTTTCTTTGTTTAGTGTATTGGAGCCACAACTCTGGACGAGTACAGGAAGCACATCGAGAAAGATCCAGCTCTGGAAAGACGGTTTCAGCCAGTTAAAGTGCCAGAACCCACTGTTGACGAAACTATAGAGATTCTGAGAGGGCTTCGTGAGCGATACGAGATTCACCACAAACTCCGTTACACTGATGAGGCACTCATTGCTGCTGCACATTTGTCTTACCAATACATAAGGTTTTTACTTTTTAGAACAATCTCATTCTGCTTTTTTCATATTTTCTGTTTGTTGAGTATTGATATATTTTGCATAAAGATATGCAGGATTTTTTTCTCGGAGAATGGATGTTGGTGAATGATTAATGCACATTTTGCTAAGTCTTAGGATATTTGCATTGTCAGAATCTCATGATTGTGTACTATAAAGGTCCATGTCAACTTTATGATAGGCTAATGGCTTAATTTCAGAAGCTTGATGATTTCTTTTATGGTTTGTGTAATCCAATATAAGACCTTTATAGTACATTTCCTGCATCAATTTTCCAAATGAGTGTATTGGATATCTGCAGTTACATTTCATGCATCCAATGAAGCCAGAACCTCTTCACTCTCATATTTCTCTGTGGTTTCAGTGACCGTTTTCTCCCCGACAAAGCAATTGACTTAGTTGATGAAGCTGGTTCCCGTGTTAGGCTTCGCCATGCACAGGTTTTCTATTTTCTTATAGTGGTTCAGCACATATTACAACACCTAGAGCTTCTTAATTGAGATTATCTGTCTTTTTGCAGCTTCCTGAAGATGCCAGAGAGCTTGATAAAGAGCTCAGACGGATAACCAAGGAAAAAAATGAAGCTGTCCGCGGTCAAGATTTTGAAAAGGTGCCTTCTCTTTTGAATCTGTATCTAAAGTAATTTGCTATCAAGAAATAATTTTCTTCCATTCAAGTCCCTATGACAAAATGGATTACATTTCATGAAAGATAAATTAGAGTGAGTGTCTAGCTTTCTTTTTTTTCTTTTTCAATTTTTGGACAGGAGTTGCTCCCACTTAAGTAATTATTTCGACATGAATGATTTTTTGAAACTATACTTGATTCTTTTGACAGGCAGGAGAACTGAGAGATCGGGAAATGGAGCTCAAGGCTCAGATCTCGGCACTTGTTGACAAAGGCAAAGAGAGAAGCCAGGCAGAAAGTGAGGCTGGAGAGGGGGGCCCAGTTGTTACGGAAGCAGACATTCAGCATATTGTCTCTTCATGGACAGGAATCCCAGTTGAAAAAGTCTCAAGTGATGAATCTGATCGTCTCCTAAAGATGGAGGAGACTCTTCACAAGCGTGTCATTGGCCAGGATGAGGCCGTCAAAGCTATAAGCCGTGCTATTCGCCGAGCACGTGTTGGCCTTAAGAACCCCAACCGACCCATAGCCAGCTTCATATTTTCTGGTCCTACAGGTGTTGGTAAATCAGAGCTTGCAAAAGCTCTGGCAGCCTACTATTTTGGCTCTGAGGAAGCCATGATCCGGCTTGACATGAGTGAATTCATGGAGAGACATACAGTTTCCAAACTCATTGGGTCACCTCCTGGCTATGTTGGCTACACTGAAGGTGGCCAGCTTACTGAAGCTGTTCGACGTAGACCCTACACGGTTGTCCTCTACGATGAAATAGAGAAGGCTCACCCAGATGTTTTCAACATGATGCTTCAGATCTTGGAAGATGGAAGGCTGACTGATAGCAAGGGTCGAACAGTCGATTTCAAGAACACCCTCCTTATCATGACATCTAATGTGGGAAGCAGTGTGATCGAAAAAGGAGGTCGGAGAATTGGTTTTGATTTGGACTATGATGAGAAAGACAGCAGCTACAACAGAATCAAGAGCCTCGTCACTGAGGAGCTGAAGCAGTATTTTAGACCTGAGTTCCTCAACCGACTAGATGAGATGATAGTCTTCCGTCAACTGACAAAGTTAGAGGTGAGAGAGATTGCAGATATTATGCTGAAGGAGGTGTTTGAGAGGGTCAAAGCGAAGGACATAGAACTTCAGGTCACTGAGAGATTCCGAGACAGGGTTGTGGAGGAAGGTTACAGCCCGAGTTATGGAGCAAGGCCATTGCGAAGGGCCATCATGAGGCTGTTGGAAGACAGCATGGCAGAGAAGATGCTGGCAGGCGAGATAAAGGAGGGAGATTCAGCAATCGTAGATGTCGATGCTGATGGCAACGTTACAGTTCTAAATGGACGGACTGGTTTGCCAGAGCAATTGCCCCCAGCTATTCCTGTGTGAAGAACACCATGAAGGTTCCTAGAAATCATATGTTGTAGTAGTTGTCTAAATGCTTTTCACTCTACTGTTGCTATACTTAAACAGGTATTGCTTGCAAAGGCTGAAGGGATGTGAATTAGATGTCTGTTGTAAATGTGGCCTGAAGCAATACTACGCTTCCATGGAAAGGAAAAATAGATAGTAGTGTAAAATGTTAGTCACACATTTCATACTTTTTTCTACTCATCTATAGGGTTGTACGATGAGGAAACAACGTATTGTTGATTACCTGATGTAAGGGTTTAATAGCTAAATTGAAAATGGAGACTCAAACGTCAGTGATAATATCTTGAGTTGCAAGGAGCAACCTAATCATTGTATCAAAGTTTTAATTGTTGGTACTGTGCATAAGCATCCAATGATGACAGGGCGTGCAATTATAAGCTCCTTGAGTAGATTCATGGTCTCAAAAGTGTGTGTGTATCGTTTCTGCACTTGTCGTATTTGGCTCTGTGCTAAATCACGTTGAGGTGCAGCAGACGGTTCTGTGCTTCCCTATGACTCCGAATCATTGTTACTTTGCCATCATATCATGTCTTCGCATGCAGTCTCGGAGGTGAGCTACATTAGTTCACTGTACAATGCCTCCTCATCTGTCCACTGTTCTAGTTCTCGCCAGCTGAAGATATCTCATCTCAGCAATCCACAGCTATAATACATGCTCCAGTTGAGGAAAACTAATTATATACTCCTTGCTAATATGAAGTTGATGGCCTGAAGTAGCATATACAACCAAATTAGGCACCTATTTCGTCAGCTTTGGGTGTATCTATTCAAATCTAGATGTGCTATTTAGCGCTTCAATAATGTAATTAATGATGTGCTATTTAAGTTTGAGTGTGTCCTGCGGTGAGCTCAACACTCACACTCGATTGGCTTTTCTAAAAGGCTAGTCTGGGGCTTGCAGAGTTGGGTGCTGTGCAGAAGAGTTATCGAGAGCGAGAGAGAGAGAGAGAGAGAGAGAGGGGGGGTGTTTGGTGGGGGGGTTAAGAAGGGCTACTCATAACACTAAACAGTGTTCAGTAGCCCACTTTCAGTGTTCTGCAACACTGACAAAGCCACCTTACAATAGAGAGAGAGAGAGAGAGAGAGAGAGAGAGAGAGAGGGAGGAAATACAAACAACACTAGTAAGGAGAGCCGTTCTGTTGTCGTCTCTCTCTCGAGCTCCTATTTATACGAATGTAATAAGGCCCTTCACCAAACAACCATTGCATGAGTGTTGCCAGACAAAGTTCTGCTTTCTTTCTCTTCTTCTGCTCTTCAATAAGATGGCAGCCTTTCCATACCATCAGCCACAATTTTTACTTGCAAATAGCCCGAGGGAGATGTGGTCTTGCGACCTTCCCTCAGCAAATGCCCCTCCAGAGGTTCCTGCAGCAACCGGAGCCAAAGCCCTTGAGAGCAGAATAAGCTCCCTTGACACTGCTAACTTGGATCTGTCTTCCCCATTGGTGGTTGATTCCACCAGCGCTGAAGGGGTTCCACAAATGGAGCGTCATCTGGAGAAGACAAAGAACAGAGATGCCATCAGTTTGAGCTCTGATCAGTCCAAGGAAGTAGCAGTAGGTTATCGTTCGATGGTCAGCTATGAGTGCTTAGTAGTTGTTCGTCTAACATGTTCTTCTTTGTCAAAAGGACCCAAAGAAAAGAAAGTGTAGGAGACAGAAGAAAGAGGAAGCAAAAATGATCCCACAGCCCCCAACAGGATACATCCATGTGAGAGCCAGAAGAGGCCAAGCAACGGACAGCCACAGCATCGCAGAAAGAGTATATATAATTCTTAACATGTCAAGACATAGCAAGCTCCCAAGATGTTATTACCTATGATTACAACACTCTCCTTCTTCTTCCAATGCTCATCAGGTGAGAAGGGAGAAGATTAGTCAGCGGATGAAGCTTTTGCAGAGTCTTGTCCCTGGCTGTGACAAGGTAACATTAACTACACCAAATGAAGCACATACTTCTTCTTCTTCTTCTTCTTCTTCAAGAACTTTGCTTGTTGTCCATGATGATAAGATCACAGGAAAGGCCCAGGTGTTGGATGAGATAACAAACTACGTGCGATCCTTGCAATACCAAGTTGAGGTACTCCCACAGTTGCATGCATTCCCATGCTAGCTTTCTACTGAGCTTCCATTACACTCCCTGCAGTTTCTCTCCATGAGGCTCGCATTGCTCAATCCGACACTCCATGACTTGGATGAGGAATGCAGTGGTGGTCTTCTGGAACAACAGCTGCAGGTTAATTACAAGCAGCAACTACTTCATTTCCTGTACTGTCGCACTGTTTACCATTAGCAAGTACAGGTAGTGTGATGTTGATGGTTTTGGGGATCAGGAAACATGGAACATGTGCAATATTCTGTACTCCAAGCAAGTCCGATTCAACGACGAGACTTCGACGACGAAGCACCCCATGGCGGACAACTCTCCGCATTGATGCCTTGCTTGTCTCAGGTCAAACACATCTGCATAGATATCTAGTGTTGTCCTCCTTCCACCTTCTCGAGGTTATACACATCTGCATGCATGATCGCTCTGTTGTTTCAGGGCAATGGGACTTGTCTGCTCGTGCAAGTGGACGATCAAAGAATCTTGGAGTGGAGTGAGAAAAGAAGAACAAGCCATCATGCAAGAGCTCATTCATTACCTGTTATCTAAACCAGTGTATGATTTGTTGTGACTGTTTCCACAGCATGTCGAGTTTGAGAGCAGCAAACCTTTAATATCCTGCTCTGGAATTACTCTCAAATCTTAGTGCATCGTTGCTGCTCGACTGTGGAACTATTATGATCTGACAAACATGCACTCTTCATCGTTTCTTGATACACAGATCCCGACAAAGATGAGTTCAAATAGTGTCAACTATTAGATGAATATTATTTATAGTAATTCCACCGTCTCACTATATCCAATATTAGGTGAGATATCATTTGTCATGACTCAATTTGGGAGCAATATCTGTCTTAGGATTGCTACGAGAGATGTCTCGAAATTTAGGTGTCGAACTATATAAAAACTAAGGTTTATAGATTTTTGATGTGATTCTTTTGACGCTTAAATTAATAATAAAATAAAGTGGATATTTGAAATAAACAGTAATTGATTATTATTATTATTGATTCAATGTGAAAAAATATTCTATGATATATATAAAATAGAAGAATTGATGAACAGTAGCGAAGTCGTTAAACCTTACTATGACGCTCAGCTGACTCACTTCTGTTCTGCTAATTCTCCATGTTAACAACGGGATTGATTCCATTGGATAGATGGAGAGAGAGAGGAGAGGAATCGAGGTCCGCGGTGGCTGCGGCAGCGGCCGCTATAGAAGTAGGCAAAGCCTTCGTCATGGCTCAACAGCACCGGATCGAAGTACAAAGGCGAGGAAGACGTTCGCAGAGTGAGGTCGGCTACCGCATGGGAGGCAGCGGAATGCATAGGCTTGCTATCCGTGGACAGGAGTTGCGGTGGCCACCGAGGGCCCGCCGGGAGCAGTAAGCGCAGGGCGGCCTCCGGCGGCGGAGGTGGCCCCTCCATCTTCCCAGCTTGGTGCGTCTCCTTTGGCGAATTCAGGAAGTCGTGGTAGCTTGGGCTGTTTGGCTCTGACACAGAACGAGAGAGAGAGAGAGAGAGAGAGAGAGCTTCGATGAGTTCTTGACGTGGAATTGAGGACACGATTTGGGAACTTGAAAGCCCAGAAATACCCCTCATTCCTTCATTTGTCATCTCCCTTCGACTCTCCAAGAAGCATCTGTATGCCTTACAAGTAACAGTGATGCCAAAGGAGACAACAATAGGTAGTGCATCAATTCTTCCATCTTTTACTCATTTTTCTCGAGAGAACAAAATTAGATGAGTATTTGTTTTGCTGAAATTTTGAAGATAATTTCTCTAATCTAAAACACAAATGTCATAGTTTTCAAAAGCATCAAAAATTTCATGAAGATTTGGCAAAACATTGTTAGCAGATGGTACTTAGAAGCATATATATCAGACTCTTAAACTACCTGAAAACAGAGGAAAACATTCCATTTTTCCAGAATAGATATCTTTGGCAATCGAAAATGACACAAAATAATAATGCTATCCATGAGATATGTTTTGGAAAGATTTTAGGATTAAGTAACCACGGAGAATTTAAATGACATCTTTCTATTTTGGTATTAGAGAAGAAGAGCAGAACAAAAGGAAGCCACAACCCTCAAAACTTACTCATGCTCTATAAATATGTGCTCCTATCAATCTCGTTCTCTGTTATCGTGAGGTTTCACTCTACAGGTGCAGAGAGAGGTCGAGGTCAGTGGTGGTGGTGGTGGCCTCAGGGGCGCCGGAGGAGGCCGGGGTGGTGGCGACGGGAGGTTGTGGTGCGAGGCCGTAGACGTAGGCGAAGCCACCGCCGTGGCTTGACAGGGCGGGTTGGAGGAACACAGGCAGGGGAGACGGGCGTTGTGTGAGTTCGGACATGGTGTAGGAGGCGGCGGCGGGTGCGGGCTTGCGTGCCGCGGCGGCGCGCTCCTTCTTGTGGGCGTTCTGGTGACCTCCGAGGGCCTGGGAAGTGCTGAAGCGTCGGGAGCAGTAGGCGCAAGGAAACGTCCTGGTAGGGACGGCCTCTGCCGCCGGCGGTGGCCCGACCATGTTCCTTGCTATGGCCGCCTCCGCCGGCACCATGAGGAAGTTGTAGTAGCTGTTGTTGGTGTTTGGCTCTGACATGGAGAGACCGAGTGAGAGTGAGACGCTGCTGTGAAGTGGAGGTTTTATGTACGTGGAGCTGATGATTTGCTTGTCCGGAAATATCCCTCTCCGCAGGGGAGCACTTCATGTCCCGACTTAAATCACCGTCATCAAGCAACCGTATAGGACAGTGCCACGTCGTGCAATCGTTACCCGAGTCGGGACGGGACGAACGTACGCAGGCGTCGTACGGTTGGCGACAGCGACGGCCGCGCACGACGCGCCGAGGGCAGGCACTTCGGGTGTCAGAACCCCGTCTGCCTGGAAATGACGTTTCTGCCCTCAAGCGTTGCTCTTCACACATAGATGCATACTAAAAGACCTTAATAAATGCTACATTCAGAGTATGTTGATATCCTTAGAGCAGTGGATGCTGCATTCATCTTGCACATTTGATTACATCTAGCAAACCCATATTGCCAACACTGTCATAATCGACTCACAAAGAATTGGATGGTAAAATAATGCAAAAAAATCTTACAAGATACCTTAATCATTTAAGATGACAGGTAATACTAAAGAAAAAAAAAAACATATACATGATGAGTTCTCATCAAAAGTTAGGATCGAATAGGAAACAACTCCAAGGATCTGAACTTTTTCATTGTTGAACAGTATCAACAATGGCTACATACATTGTTGGTAGTTTCAGCCTTTCAGCAGAAGCAAAAAGTTCAGATCTGCTGTCACATATTGTGTATGAAAAGAATGGAGATTATTTTCTCAGTGTTGGGGGTCTACCGAACTAAGTTGTCGCAGCCATCAGGATCGATCGATAGCATGCACGCTTTACTGAACGCACTATGTCATCTACCTCAGCACTGATTCCTTCCTTTGAAAGTATCTCTGCAACCTGAATATGCATTCAAAGAAAGTAGATGAATGTTTAAACAGAAGCATCCAGTAAAGATTGTGAAAACTAGCATAAAAGTGATGCATTTCTTCTTATGGTTAGATGAGGTGAGACAATTAGTATTAGTGGTGCGAGGAGAGATAGAAAGAGACCTAAGAGCCAAGGTTGAGATGCTGAAAAGTCCCAATACAGTGATTCTCAAATTTATGCCAGAAAGGAGGAGGGGAGCAATAAGTCAAAATTTACGCCATCAGTCAACTTATTCAGACCAATATCCTGATTCTTTACACACCTGCAGAGCATGCCCAACCATCTTTGAAAATGATGTTATTGTTACATATTTTCCTTCTCGTTCGATCTGTCAATGGAAGTGAATCAGAAATTAACTGAAATAGAATGGAATTTTTAGCATACATGTAACCATCAAGAAAACATACCTTGGCCTTCCCTATTGGAAGGCAGAAACTGGAATCAAGTACTTCGGCTGAAATAGGAAATGACTCTCCATATCTGAAAAGCCAAATATAGATGCAAATATGTCTTCAGTATCAAGCTTTAACAGATCACATGATTTGAGAATTTGATGGCTGCTACATACAGAAGCTCATTTTCAAGGAAAACAACTGGATCAGGCTCCCGGATATCAGCCTTTAGCAACCCTCGAGCATCTTCAGCAGAATATGGACTGAAACACCTTTAGACCAGGAACGTAGGCATACCATGCTGCATAGCACTGTAAGGTTCCCATTGTAAGCACTCAACATTGCATATTAAATGCCATTGCTGTTAAGTGAAGTCATGCACATACACCTGACTTCCAGAAGAATTGTGGCATAACAAATAAGGATTGCAAGAAAATTCTACGTCATTGAGCACCAAGTCCAGCTACATTAACACAGGAACTATGCATTGACCCTTGCACCTTCCACTTTATAATAACTAGAAGAGAAGGATTGAAGAATTTACAGAGCATATATACTTAATCAGATACTACTCAACGAACTTTATATAGCAACAGTAAGAAATGCAAGCCCAGCACCAATATGTTTGAGCACTTCTTCTCAAACCATGAAGAAGTATAGGGGTGAATGAACTAATGCAGCCAAATAATAAAACTTCTTTGTTGTGACAACTTCTCAGCCACTTGTCTTCCTTTTTTGTTTATTTGCTAAAAAAGACAATTCAACTACCCAAGAAAATAAAAAAGATAAGCAAACGTTTAATAGGTCTTCATAAACCAGAATAATCATTATTAACAAATACTTTGGTAATTGAGGTCCTAGGTGCAATTGAAAATGCAAAGTGGAATGATGACTCTAAAAAGACTACAAAATAATATGCTATATCTCACAGGTCCATATCTGATTTCTAATAGCTTTACCTCTTTTGAACATAACACCGAGCTGATTATGTTACCATAATGACGGATGCTAATATGAAACAGTATAACAATGGCTCTATCTATGTATGGCACAATAATAACAGAAATGATAAATTGTAGAAGAATCTAGTTCCATAGACACCTGTGAATGTTGAACATCAACTCCAGCGTTAGCACCATTCGGTCCTCTAAATACAATAGGTACAGATATCTGGCCCACTGACATGCAGTTGGACTTTGCAGCAGAATTGATTATATGATCAATCGCCTCCAACACAAGTTTAAAGATTTATAACGTTAAAACTATAGCAGCACGCAAAAGCCAAATATATTCCACTTCAGAATATGTCTGTCATACACATTTGGTTGCTAAATAATACTCAATTCACCAGTCCTCAACTCCAAGGTTCAATGTTCAGTTGACTACACATACATTGCCAAATTTTGAAGTTTATGGAAAGAATTTTATCATGCAACAGAAACAACAGAATAGGAAATAGTAAATTAATTGTTATCCATCCAACACCAAGCAATATATCCTTAGCATCACCAAAGATAGGCATAAAACATAACAATCTTTCGATAAAATTAAATTGAGCATATTATATGCAAACCACACAACAACAATTGTATCATTAGCAAAGTACCCATATGACCCTCCTCATAGTTTCTCATGGTTGTAAGTTTTGAGATATTTGTTAGTGATATCTGCAACCATGCAGTGCAATTTTGATAACCAGTGACACAATAAAACTATTTCAAATTTTCTTGAGTCTCCATTTTTCCCAAATTTTGAAACTTAGTCATATATTTATTTGCTATGTGAAACTAAGTGAAAAATTAACTCAATCCATCATAGTGATTTGTTATGGTCATCAAGGAAAACTCAACCATGAACGTACACATGCATGTAAATACTGAGAACCTTTTCTGCAACATTTATATCTATATATTACTCAACTATGAAGATTACAACATATGTCAACTCATCCACATAAAGTTGAATTAGACTTCCCTATTAAGCCTAGATAGATTAGATAAGAACCATGGCCATTTTGATCAGCATTCATCATTTAGAAAAATATTTTCCCAGATGATCAGCCAAGTGATAACCTAACTCTTGATACAGTGTAACTTGGACACCTTTGTTCAGACCATTCTTACCATGATTTCAACAATAATGTGACAGGAATGAATCACTGACAAACAGTCAACTGTGTAGAATATGAAATAGCAACTCTAACCTGCATAGAGAAGTTAAATATCATAAATTTTACAACAGGCCGAAGACCATAGTAAGCTGCACCAACACCAATCCCTGCAAATCCAGCCTACAAACACGGATAAATATATGAGATGGATATATTTAGGTTAAGAATAGAGATGTCTACATTAAGAATAGAGATGTCTAACTTGCAACCAGAAAATACAATTTAGATTAAGAATAGAGATGTCTACATTAAGAGGTAATATAAAGCAATAAACGTACATTGAAAAGGAGAAAATAAATGCATTATGCAAACCTCTGTAATTGGAGTATCGATTACTCTATCAGGACCATATTTCTCGAGAAGACCCTTGGATATCTACAATCATAGACAATTGATGAGGTAGTGACATCACTTTGTTGAAACAAAAACATGTGCAGGATAGTTAATAAAAGATGGAGAAACTCCCAAATGCAAAGCTACAGTCCAACCTTACAGGCACCCTGGTACTCTCCAACCTAACAAGGTAAATGATTTGTTAGAACAAGAAAAGAAACACAAGAAACCAAAATTCTCAACAACCATTTTCAATGTTTTACCTCTTCACCCATCAAGAAAACTGTGATCTGCTGACATCTCCTCATCAAGCGCAGAGTTAAGTGCTTCACGCACCGTCATCTGTGAGAAAGAGATGCATAAGATAAGGTTGTGTGTTCTTCCATAAATGCTGTTCAAAAGCAAGGACAAAGATTAATAAATAATAAACAGCATAGCACCGAGATTTTGTAGTTATCTGTGATCTAAGCTAACAAAAATACATATTTGTTCTGGTTGTACAGAATGTTTAAGCAAATGTTATATGCCCCTTTAGGAAGTGAAGATTCGATCTAATCTAATAGTCAGATTAAAACAGGTTTTAAAAGACTGACCTAAAAGTAACTGACATAACAATATTTACGTGAAAATTCTGCATATTAAAGCCAAAGATAATAATAGAACCCAAAAGAACAAGAGTATTAAACACGATGGAAAACCGTAAATTGGTAATGCTAGAAACCACAGAAAATACAAGTCAGTACTTCACAGTAGATCATCGCCACCTCTTTCTGACGGATCAGCTGAAAATGCAAATAAAAGAATTAAGTATAAAACATTACCTCTTTTGCTGCTGTCGTGTACTTCTTCTGCGAAACCGATCCTGCAGGCAGAACCTTCTGCAATGCCTGCCCAAGGTTCTCAAAGAGACAAATACAAAAAACAAAGAAAAAACATATTTTTAATGTGAGAAAAGACATGTCACCAATCCAACAACCAAAAACAAAAGCGGAGACACATGAATCGACATAACAAGGAGTCCATATCCGACCTTCCGCCGCGCGATCCCCCCCTTCTTCCTATCAATCGAAGGACCGAGAAAGAAAAATCATTTCCGATTCATCGTAATAGACGCCCAAAGGCACAACAAGAGACCACCTTTGCTTTGGATATGCAATCCGATCAGTCTTAAGAAACAAGAAGGGGGAGATTAGTACGGACAAGAAATCCACGAAGGGCTATAAGATCTCAGTCCCTTGGCTCTTCGACTTTGGAGTCGGCACCAAAATAAAAGGTAAAAGAGATGAACGGACACAGCTATGAGCGTAGGGAATCAAGAGTGGAGCAGAGGAGAAAGAGTACCTCGAAATCGAAGGCGGCGTGAAGTGAGAAGAGGAGGAAAAGGAGCGAAGAGATTGGGGACGGCGACGGTTACGTAATGTAACGAGGAAAGAGTTCGCCGCCGCTGACGATCTTGATGGGAATAATATACTGGAAATGGTATATATATATATATATATATATATATATATATATATATATATATATATATATATATATATATATATATATATATATATATATATATATATATATATATATATATTATCATAATATAAAAATAATATTTTCAACAAATACTAGGAAAATAATATTGTAGCATTGTGTTTTTGTACTGCATTATGATTTTTTAGTATTATTTAAAATATTATAATTGGATTGATTAATAGAAAAAAAGAGAGTTATAAAATAATAAAATATGTAGTAAAATAATAAGGTAGTAATAAAATATGTAGTAAAAATGGTAAAAAAAAAGAGAAAAAAAAAATAAAATAATAAATTGAGAAAAATGAGAAAAGCTATTGGAGAAAAAATAATAGAGAAAAAATGGTGCTATTAGAGAATTATGAAAATGAGGAAACTTATTGAGAAAAGCTAAAAAAGAGAGTTTTTTTAGGAATTTGCCCATATATAAAAAACTTTTTATGTATTATTTTTAGTACATTTTGATGGGCAAAGATATTTGTGTTTTTTGTATTCGACAACACAATTAATTTATCTTTTTTTTGTTTCTTTTAATCTAATTTCCTATATCATCTTTTAATATTGGAGTGTACACCGTCCGTCACCAATTGACAGACAAAGACTTCTGGCGTCGACTGAGTTCTCGCAACTCAAATTTGAGATTGGCTTGAAATGTATTCCAAGTTCAGGTTGAATCTGCCTTCATCATGCTCGTCACTGATGGGCTTAAGATACATGCCTTCATCCGATTCGATATATTTTAATATCATTCATTCGTTTCTCATCTTTTTCTTGTGAATTAAAGATATATTTTAGGGCATTAAAGACACCAAAAATGGATGATGAATTGTGACACCAAATCGTCGCAGTTGGAGAGCAGTACACTGAGGATTCTTTTTCTTGGAGCTTTTCATCTCCATTGTTTCATTTGTGTGGATAATTTCTAATACAATTTCCTATTGTGACTCCATTAATGCTGCACCAGCTCAGGTATAAGCTTGAGCAGGAACGAGAGCTCCTGCTGCGAGAAGTTGGGTCTTTGTCTCTGTTCTAGCGAACCGGAGAAGCTTTCACCTCCTTCATGAGCTGAAGCTGGTTTGGTAAGATCCGAAACGGCCTCTGTTATCTCGTCGACGAGATCGACGATCACACCATCGATTCCCATTAGATGCTGCAAGTATACGGCTTCAGGAACATTGCTGCAGCAAAAAATGAGACAGGGTTAAGGATCAAGTTCAGATCAGCAATCTTAAACCAAGGAATGAATCGCCGAGCATACTTCAGCTGTCCATAAGTTAGCAGGGAAAGGTTGGATTCTTTGATTCTTGACACTGTCGATGGGGTTCTGAACACTCCTCTCACTTCTGAGACGATGCCTTGCAGGCCACCTTCCAGGCACAGTTTGATAGCCTCATCCAGTGAGTTCCTTCTCACATCATCAAATGTTTCAGTGCCTCCATTGGTGAGAAAGAAGACCTGGTTTGTAAGAAACATGAGCTATGTTTTCCATCCTAAACCTGTTGTTGAATGCAGTAGAATAATAGTTACAGGGTGAGCCGATTGAAGTTTCCTCAGCAGCTGTGCTGCATCAGGTTGGAAGGTGGAGAAGATGATGGGCCTGCAGTTTGCGTGCTTGTGCACAACCTGATGAGCAGCAGCCAAGTCAAGAACACGTTACGTTGCTGATCCAACCCATTTGGACAGGTTAATTAGAGCAGACCTTCAAGACGGCCTCAAGAGCGTGAGTAAGATCTTCCAGCTGGTACACCGCGTGGTCAACGAATTTGAGCTCGATGTTGAAGCCCAAACGAGAATCAACTTTCTCGAACGCTTCCTGCAATGTGCAGAGGGAGTCGTCGTCCTCCACGTTCCAGCTCAAAACCCGCCCGTCCTTGGTCCTTCTGAGCAACGATTTCCCCACCTGGAACGACATCAATTACATGCCATTTACATTGATGCAAGAGCGAACTCATCGCTGTCGGATCTCGTTCAAGAAGCAGACCTTGCCGGGCTCTCTCTGAGGCCCGTACGAAAGGAATTCTTCCAGGTAAAGATCCGTGACGTGCTTCTCCAAGATCTTACCCTGCATTGATCCATAGCCGGAAGAAGATATAACAATGATTTAAAGCGAGGAAGACAGACATGGAAGAAGATACATACAGCATCTTCGGTGAGGATTTTGTCGTCATGGAAGATGATGGGGACGTCGTCTTTGGTCACCTACAAAAAATGACACTTCATGGTTCTCTTCTACAGTAGTCTCAGCCTCACCCACACTATTCCTTTTTTATTTTCGAAGAAAACCCCCCAAAAAAAAAGAACGCATAAATCAGTACCTAAAAATCGGAGTGCTAAAATCTATATATATGAATCGAGAGAGAAATCTGCTAACCCATCGACGCCAAATCTATATTTCCACTGCATTGCCGTCGAGAAATCGACGGAGGAGTCGAAGATATAAAGAAGACCAAGAAAAAAATAAATCGGCGGCCCCACAAGGCGATTAATCGCCGGTTCGGTTCCACGAGCCGCGTGCCACGATGCCGACGACGGAGGGACTACCGGCCGAAGTAACGGCGGGGAGGGAGAGAGGGGAGAAGGGGGGTGACTAATTGTACCTGGACGTCGAACTCGACGAAGTCGATGGGGAAGAGGGCGGCGCGGTTGAAGGAGAGGAGGGAGTTCTCCTTCACCGCCCTCATTCTCCGGTCCGTCGAACCCAGCGCGTTCATCCCCTTCCCACGGTGCCCCACCAACACGAACCCTCTCGCGGCCCTGGGGATGGAGGGGTTCACCGGGACGTGGTCGAGGTTGGGGACGTCGGTCACGTGGACGGCCTTGAGAGCCATCGTTAACCCAGTCGGACCACGAAACCGACGTGCTTTAGGTATCGTGAAACCGGTGAAGCACAGGTGCGGAGGAGAGTCCGGGGGCGCTTTAAAGGCCATGAGGGAAGCGGCAGGAAGGTTGGGTGTCTCCGACACCCACCTCCCTTGCGACACCGGATCTTATCCGTAGATGCGTGTATTGTGCGGAGCTGGAAGCCGCGTGACCTGGAGCCACGTCATGTTAGGTGGATGCGTTGCGCGAATCTTGATGCAGGGCGACGGTCTGGTCCGCTGACATCGCGGTGGCGTCTGTTGGCGCGTGCATGTCGAGGTTTGACCCGATGACACAGGACGTGATCCGCCGTAACTAATTAACGCGCCAATAACCCGTTCTTGGATTCACGAGTTGGCCACCCTTCCATTCTCTCTCTCTCTCTCTCTCTCTCTCTCTCTCTTTCTCTTTTTGTCGGCCGCCCTCCTTCTATTCTTTCTCTCCCTAGCTCTCTCACTCTCTCTCATCGATGATCTCATGTCTCGTGAAATTAACAAGAATAAATCTTGAAAGTGTTAATTCAAGATCATAAATGGGTTGATAGATCAGCTTCAAAAAGATAAGCTTGAAGTGATATAGTCAGAATCAAGATACAATATTAACTATAATAAAAAATATAGATAAAATTTGTAGGGCTATGACAAGTATTTTGGACTCGGACAATATTTTTAGAGGATGAAAAATCTTAACATGGAAATGACTTATTTTGAAATTTAAGATTTGATTAATTTATAAATTCTTCATAGGTCTCCAATGGGAGTGAGGATAAATATTTATATTTGATTGTCTTTAGATTTTTCTCTAAAAGATACATCGAGATAATTTTAAAAAAAAAATTGATGTAAAAAATGAATATGTGCGGAGATTTATGCTTGAGTTTATATCATCTCTATTACACCCTTAAATAGTATTTAAGAGGTGTGAACTTATTTTAAATCAATAAAATTATGGATCATCCGTAATCTAAACCAAGGATCGATGACATAAAAATTGATAACATTATGAGTATTAAATTCTCGTTCAACTTGTATAATTTATAATCATGCAATACATCATTCAATCACTCAATTAAACTCAAAGTCAAACTCAAAATTCATTAACAACCATTTATAAACCCATATGAGCAAGAATTACTATAATCATAAAATCAACCATTTACCATAAGTTTATATCACCATAAAATTTCATGCATTCTAAACTTTCAAACAATAGTAAGGTCTTTAACCTTTACAGTATATCGATTTGGATTTGTTTGAATAATATTAGAAACAAGTTGTATTTTTATAACAACATCATGTCAAATCATAAAAAACTTACCTAAACTTGTTTAGTATTATTCCATTACCTCAACTCGGACAAGTTAATCTAAAAAAATTATATAACAATAAGATAAACTACAAAGTTCAACAAGTGAGTAACATATCTGTGACAACGAGATGACATATTATATGACCTAAGAATAAAGATGCAAGACATAAATACAAGAATTAAAAATAATTAAATTTATCTAAAAAATTATGATTTTTTTTATCATAAATTTGCACAAGGAAAAAAAATCCTATTTAGTTAGGTTGGCTTTTGAAGTTTTGATGGTGAGAGAACTAGAGATCAGACCTTCTACTACTTAGGTGGATTTAATTACCCTAGAAATTATTTAAGGATATATCTATCCCCTCTCACAGATCTAACATGAATGGATGATTGTGCTTCCACGTATAGTATATGAGAAAGTATAATATCAACTCTAAGGTGTTTGTTGGTGATTTAAACCACTTAAATAGCTTCCTTTCTCATATCCTTCCAATTGGTAACATCAATACCTTCCACAGTTGCAAGTTCCATCTCACCTCCATTTCAGGCCATCTGGGGATGGCTGTATCTGCACCTTAAGGTCACAACATCCTTTACAGAGACATACATCAGCAACATGATTTGAATGTTCAAGTTGAGTAAAGTTGCCTTATGTCAGAGCTCCATCATTTGGTGAATGATGGAGCAGCTCACAACAAAAACAATTTGATGCTTTGTCTCGACTGGAGCAGCTCCATCAGTTGGTGTCATCCCTGCTGTCCGCTACACATTTTGGTGGACGCGCGAGAGAGAGAGAGCGATGAAGCTTATCTGCTTTGTGGACAATCCATTTTCACAGGAGAAGGTGGGAGAGCTGTTCTACATAATTATCAAACCCTACATGTGACAGACATTATTTGAGGGGGGCTGTTGCGCATTATTCTCGTCCTCGTCAAGGATGATGCAGTGCCACGGAGGTGGCCATGAGTTCCAGGAATAAGATATGGAGAATGCAGTTGACACTATGGGCTCCTCGGAAAGCTGTGCATCGGTTGCTGTGCTTATCCTCCAGCTTTACATTATGGCATTCTTTTGACTGCTGCATTAGGAAATATCTCTCTAAGGCTTAGAGAAAGAAACGATCCCACCAACTACAAGAAGACGTCTTGTTATCTCCTAATAAGCTTTAGAATATTTTTTCAAATTGGATTAATAATGAAACACCCATCGTATCACCTTAATTTAAGATTAAATATTATTTACTTTGATCTTTATCTTATTTTTATTATTAACTTAAGCGCTAAAAAATTCTATCCGACTTCGATCTTTGTATAGATATCAGTTCAAATGTCTAGATCTTTCTAACCACATAGATTAGAATTATATTAAACTAATTTAATTATTTTTGATATCGTTCCCAAATAAACACGCACACGCGTATGTACACATATATATATATATATATATATATATATATATATATATATATATATATATAATATTTTATATTAATATTATTGATTACTTTCATTTCCTTATATTACAGGAGATGTTAAAAAAAAGAGAATTACAGCTAAAATATATTATATTATAAAAAAGATAAAAAAAAAAAAAAAAACAAGTACATGCATAACAGTCCGAGTGTAGCTCATAATACAGTAACCTTTTTAAGAGACATAGATCATGGACTCAACTTTGGAAGGACACATTCACAATCTTGGCAATAAAAAACAAGCATAACAGTCCAAAACGTAAGTCAAAGATATATCCATTTTTTAAGATTTTTTTTATTATATTAAAAAGTGTAGATAACGTTTACATATCGATTCGAGAGAACTATCAATCATACAATAATATATTAATAAATCGAATAACTCACTATATTACTGAGTCGGTTTAATCATGTATATTATTTGCTATATTATTGCAGAGATGGGCTTCGTTGGACATGGACATCGCCAGGCCCACTGTCTTCATCATATCATTATCTATTTTTGATAACGATTATATAAAATAATATATTGGATAGTACACAAGGACTCATAAAAACATACAATTTTTCCCTTTAAGATGAACCAAAAAATCACTTTTAATGATAAGGGTGATGCCAAGGGCTTATAAGTTTTTAGTTTTCTTACTTTTTAATGGAACTAAATATTTTTATCAGTGCCCCGAGCTTATGACCCACCTTTATTCTGATAAGTCAATATTTTATCATCGTTGGTTCAAGAAGACTCGTGAGGAATTATTTATTTTGGATGAGTCTGTATGTTTTTATCCCTTTTGAATGAGCCCCTAAAGATATATTTGAAGGTAAAAATGATGTTAGAGGCTTATAAACTCTTGGTTCCTTTACTTTGTAAAAGTCTCTATTCAAGGAAGAACAAATAATAAAGAATATATAATCAGTTAATTGCTATACAAGCACCATAAAAGACAAAATCAAGACGACTCTTACCCACTTACTCATGCGAATGGGAGTTCAAGAGACAGCTCGAGTCAATTATAAACTCTCTTCCTATAAAATATTCATAGGAATATTGAGTCTAAGAAGTAGCTCGAGTCGATTATAAATCACTCTCTCTATCAAATCTTTACATATCATACTATCTTTTTAAGATCAAGTATAAAAATATACCTTCGGAATAGACTCCAATAAGCTTTTTATCTCGAATGACTTCACATATTAGAATAACTTACTTTAGCTTCACTAGATACAATTGTAATTAATATGAAAACTTTAGGTTGTATTCCAATCTAAAAGTAAGTATAAATTACTTGAAAACTTTGGCCAAGATTGATACAGAATTAATCATATGTAATTGCACAACAGAAAATAATAATACAATGTGATGAGAATGATGATAACAGTTGGCATGATGGGAGTTGGGAAGGATATTAAATAATATAGTTAGAAGTTGGATGGCTTTGATTCCCCCCTGCGCTAGAAATGATTCCCGAAAGGCGATCCTGCTCGCTGTCTCACCACATGGCGGTCGCTCGGGATCTCAAGGGGTTCCTGTTTTCTGTTTATATCAGAACAGCTGTGCCCCAACCCAACGCAAAATAGCGAAGGAGAAACGCTTCCCCTCCGCTTCCTCCTCCTCTTGCCTCTCTCTACGCGATCTCTCTGGTGATCTCGTCGGAGGCTCAAAAGCGAACCACCAGACGCGGCCGTGGCCGGCGGTGGAGCAGCGGAACCACTCGTAGCGGAGGAGGCGAGTGCCGGATGCGGTGGCTGTTTCTGGCACGGGGCGAGTTGGAACGCTAGGGTGCCGGCGGACGGTTTGGTGCTGAACCGAGGTTTCTACGGAGGGTGGAGGGAGGTGGTTTAGAGGCGCCTGTGAGGACCAATGTATGTTGTCCCGCCTCCTCGGGGTCCGGATCTCGCCGCCGCAGGCGCAGCGGGCGCGGAGGCCCCGAGAGTGTACCAGGTCTGGAAGGGGAGCAACGTAAGTGTAGATCTATTTCCTCCAACTTTTACCGACGCATCTCTCCAGCTGGATTAGGCAACCGTAGGCGGCTTGTTGTTCAGGAACATAAACGTGATTTCTGCGGCGGAGGAAATGGGAAATTAAAGCTTTAATCTTTCTTTTTGTCGTATGCGCTGCATTCATAATCTGCGCTTAAAATATGAATCTAGATTCTCTTTCCAATTTACATTTTTGATGAAGAAATTGCGATCGTGTCACCCGCTTCTTTGAAGTGTCTTCTGAATCTGCCCGTTTTTAGGTCTACATCTTGTGTGCAGTTTACGTTTCTTGATTTTGACTGCTTTTTTTATTGTAATGATGAATGATAACCAAACTGCAATGCTTTTAGTGTACGATTTGGTTAATAATTTGATCTAGCAAGTTCCTTGTTGGTCACTGAATGTGGAATTCTGTTGTGGTGTTTAATTTCTGTGTCGATGCCGCATGCTGTCATTTTAATGGATTATCAACGATAATAAATAAGATTTATATACCGTAAATGAAGGAAAAACATTTTGTAGAACAGTGCAACTCACTGCTTCTTCCTGCATTTACATTTGAATAATCATAACATAGTATGCTTGTTAGGATGCTTACTTTTTTGCGAGGTTTACTCTGATTCATACAAGATGCTAATTTGCATGCACTCTGGTCTTTAGCATAGCGCTTGAAAGGAAAATCTACTCAAGAGTACAGTGAGGACTGTTTCGGGTTTCTTTTATCCATTCAGTTTCCTGTTCTGTATATTTTGAATCATTATGACACTTGTGAAGAAACTTACTGTACTTATGATGCATTAGATACTGATATACAGCCTAGTGTAATCCTAACTAAGTCTAGCATATTTCATCAATGAACTTCTGAAATTGATTATAGTTCGTATACTAAACAGCTAGACCGAAGGTGTCATAATCATCTTTACAATCAAGAGAAACTGAAGAGTAACCTTTTTTTGAATCTTAGGGTCCTTTTATGATGACTATTTATGAAACATCTCTTGATTCGATGAAATGAATTAGTACATATTTTATATGAAACTAAACATGAAAGGAGTTAGCCAGGCTATTTTTGCTTGGCATCATATCTTTACCTGTTAGCTCATCATAAGATTAGGACATTTTCTGTATGCATCATAGAAGTATGAAATCATTCAACATTTGTACCAACCAGCAGTCTTGCAATTGTGTGATACTGAATTAAATATTAGTTTACACCGATCCAATTCTTGCATAAATTTTGTGAATACTGGCAGCATATCTTTACCTGTTAGCACATCATAAGATTAGGACATTTTCTGTTTGCATCATAGAAGTATGAAATCATTCAACATTTGTACCGACCAACAGTCTTGCCATTGTGTGATACTGAATAAATACTAGTTTACACTGAATCAATTCTTGCATAAATTTTGTGAATACTGTATTTTTTATTTTCTTAAGGGGAATGACTTCTGTCTGCCATTTGCCTGTGTTACTTTTGACTTCTTTAGTTGAAGAGTTGCAATAATTTTATGCAACTATGTGAAAATATTTCTTTTTACCACAAAATTAATATTAGGGGTCATTAATTGATATCTTTGCTATATATTTTGCAGATATTTTTTCTTCAAGGAAGGTTTATATTTGGTCCTGATGGGAGATCATTGTTCCTCACCATATTCATGATTGTAGCGCCTGTATCAATCTTCTGTGCATTGGTTGCTAAAAAACTAATGGATGATTTTTCCACTACTCTAGGTTTACCGGTAATGGTTGCAGCTATTGTTTTCACCTTATATGTAAGTATTTCTTCATCTTAGTCATTTTATCATGACTTTTTTATTTGTATCTAGTTGCTTTATTTTGGATGCTGCTTTCAAAATCTATAGATTCTAACATGGTTTAAAAAATGGGACCAACGGGTTCACCCCTGAATGAGCACACAGACCAGGCTAAACCACCTGGTCCAGTCCTGTTTGGTATTACGGGTGGTTGTTTCCAGCCAGAAACTAGGCTTACTGCTTGATTTGTTACTGTTAATAGGCTTGAATCAGGCGGCAACCTCACTATCCGGCTCTTGGATGCAAAAAAAGGCCATTAGGTTCTATATTAATCTCTCGCAAAAGTTCCTCTCTCAATTTATCTGGCATCTCATCCTCTCATTCTCTCTGAATCCCTCTAAAATCTCATCCAATCTCACTCAAATCCTCAAGGGGACGCTCAAGTTCAACAAGTAGAAAGTTAATTTCAAGATGCGAACCACATTTTCATCAAAATCAATTAAATCTGAACTAATCAATATGATTGCTCTCTGTTTATTTGCAAATGATAAAGGACATATTGCAATAGTTATTTAATGAATCTAGGTTAGTATTTAGGCCCTTTTCCTTGATGGATTTGATGCTTGATCCACAAATGAAGCCTTAAAACTCTTGGATCTAGCTTAGATTTGCAAAAATCAAGTCCTGATCCATGCAAATATATCTAGGCTACATTCAGTTAGATTTTCATGGATCTGGCTTAGATCCATTTGGATTTTCACGGATCTAGTCTAGATCCATTTGGCCTATCTTATCTAAGTACACATTTAGGCTTGCATTTATTATCTTAATATCTGGACCCAGCTCATCTCAGTCACTTGGGCCTATGCTCTTGCCCAAGCTTGGTAAAACTGAAAGCCGGTCCATTGCAGTCACATATGCATTATAGTCAATCTTTCTTCAAGTATAACTTCACAATCTTTTAATTTAATATATTAGTTATCTATTTCTTTTGAGCAAGTGGTTCACTAGGCTATAGTTTGTTCACTCTATGTACATTACAAAACATGGAATATTCTCTGTTCTTTAAGTGTCTACTAACTACTCTAAAAATCTTAAGACATCTTAAAAAATGGAATAACATCTTAACTGTTTTGTCATTTGTTGCATCCATAACCTCCATGAACCACTTAATTTTAATCTTTACCTGGTGTCTATTTTCTTTTGTTCAAGTGAAAAAATGTTATGATTTCCATTGAATTATTCAATAAAATTTTTATAAAATATCTATTAGATAAAAAGCATGACATGGGCTTTGCTTTTCAGGATTTAACACTTCTCCTTCTTGCCTCTGGTAGAGATCCGGGTATAGTACCTCGTAATGCACATCCTCCAGAACCCGAAATCTTTGAGGGCAATACTGAAATTGGAGGTGTCCGAACTCCACAATTACGCTTACCACGGACAAAGGATGTAAATGTGAATGGGATAATTGTGAAGGTGAAATACTGTGACACTTGCATGCTCTATCGACCTCCTCGTTGCTCTCATTGCTCGATCTGCAATAACTGCGTTGAACGTTTCGACCATCACTGCCCATGGGTTGGACAATGCATTGGGCTTGTAAGTTGCAAATTCTCATGCAAATGTTTGATTCTGTTTTTATGCCAATATGCACTAAATTAACAAGTGAATTCGCCGAGAGACTAATGAAATCTTAAAACTGTGTGCAATCCATTCCTGCTAGATGAATACTAGTATGAATTATTTGAATTAATTGCTCTTGACAAAGATGTCTTTGGATCAAAAGATGATCTTTTGGGAGTTTATTTCTTCTGGCTATTACTGATGCCTGTTGTTTTAACTACAGAGGAACTATCGATTCTTCTATATGTTTGTCTTCTCAACAACTTTACTCTGCCTCTATGTCTTTGGATTTTGTTGGGTGTACATAGTAAAAATCAGAAACGCGGAACAAATTTCTATCTGGAGAGCAATGACCAAGACTTTAGCTTCCATTGTTCTCATAGTCTACACTTTTTTATCTGTTTGGTTCGTGGGTGGCCTTTCAGTCTTCCACTTATATCTGATGAGTACCAATCAGGTAATATTCCAAGTGACTGGTTGTAAGAAGTTTGATAAGTATCTTCTGAATATTTTCTTCGACAATTTCTTTGTTTGTTGGCCAGACAACTTATGAGAACTTCAGATACCGTTATGATCGGAGAGCTAACCCATATGACAGAGGGGTGGTCAAGAATTTTAAAGAGATCTTTTTTACAAGCATCCCTCCCTCGAAGAACAAATTCCGGGCAAGGGTGCCACAAGAACAACGTTTTCAACCACGTTCTACAGGTGGAGGTTTCATGAGTCCAAACATGGGGAAAGCAGTGAGTGACATTGAGATGGGTAGGAAGCCTGTGACATGGGATGAATTAAGGGCAATCACACAGATTGGTGATCTGGAAGAAGGTCTACACAATGCAAATATAGAGGATGACAAGGTTCGTGAGCTTGGCGAAGCATCCACAGATTTAAGCAGAGAGGCAGTTTCAACAAGGAGCATGGAAGTGCAAGCTGCATTGCACGATAGACGCTCAAGTTGGGGCAGAGGTGGGAGCTGGGAGAGAACATACGAGCTTCAGCCTGTGGAAGCTGCAAGGGGGGAAACGAATAGGATGGCCAGTGGCAATGGTAGCAGCAACATTGCCACAGGAAACTAGTGAGGTATTTGGACAGGGACACACACACTTGAGGTTTGGAATCTTGTAGATGTAGGATGTGCATTATGAAAGGGCTGTTGTATCTTCATGTGATTTGGTTTGTGAGCTACCCAGGGGGTTGCATAATTTGTAACTCTAGATAACTGTTGTCTTGTAATTTGGTTTGTGTTTTCCAGTCTTTTCTCTACCTCTGCTTCTCCTTTAACTTATGCCGCAATTGGTGTCCTCATAATTTGACATTTAAAGACACTGGTCACGGACTGGACTCCTTTGTTTGGCATGTATATACATACCTGTATTTGTGATTTCAGAAGAGCTTGTAATCAGTTGGTCCTGCCTCAGGTTTCATTCTTCTTCTTCTTCTTCTTCCTGTTGACATGATTCATCACGTGGGTTTTTTCTAATTCTGATGTTAATGTGGGATATTGTTAGGATTCTTAGTCAACATGCTACTAATGGTGCTTTAAGCTTGGATATCGAAGATGTTTATGGCTTGATGAAGGAAATCCAATTTCTTGATGTTGGTTGAGTGGTAATTGGTTTGAAGTGCCTCATCACTTGATTCAGTCTTATCTGCTTAGGACCTCTTTGAGATCTGTTTGACGGAGGTCAAGTGCATGCCTTTGGGACAGAGTTGAGGAGTAAATTTTCTTAGCCTAAAATGTTCTTTTGACTCGTATTAATCTTATATTGATCGAGGAGTAGAAAAAATAATAGTGGGCCTTTTGGGCTCATCTTGAAGGGTAAAACTATACGAAATTATTAAGAACTATTTATGTGCTAGATGAAGATTAAAGGATAATTAAGGGTATTTTATATTATCAAGGTCTAAAATTATCGAATTACATTTATGAACTTAAGTCAAACAAGAACATCGCAACTTAAGTTATTGTCTTTACAAAAAAAGACTTCACTACCGTGATTCATCTAAATTTATATGTAATATACTTTTTGTTTGATTATCTATGGATCTTTCCTTTGATCAATTTGTGGATTTGTATGTGAATGTACAGAAAACGTTAATATGTGTTGGGAGGAAGAGAAGACATTGAAACTAAAAGATATCTCAAACTTAATTTAGGTATTAATCCGATAGATGAAATTAGTGGATATTTGCTTGTTATGATTCCAAAATTAAATAGCAACTGTAACAGGTTGATGTTTTTTAGTAGTCTCATCAATCTGTTTCCATTAAAATCGGGTGTGTGTCTGTATATATATATATATATATATTTTTTTTTTTTTGCTGTACACGGTAGCAAACGTCACGTGCAAATGCTATGACCTGACAGAATCTCCACGTAGGATTTGCCTCGGAATCAGAGAAGCACGCCTATGCCCACGTGGACATCCTCCCCACCGCCACAACCAACGCACAGAACCGGGCGGCAGCCGTCCTCCACTCGCCTCCGACACATCAACCACCGCCAGTACGGAGTCCGTACCGGCCCGCGCCCTTGTCGACCTGCCGTCCCAAAATTCCCTATACGCGTCACGCTCCCATTGGCAGACTCGCTGCGTCCTCGTACGAGCGGAGGCACGAGTCGTGTTGGGATGGCCGCCGCCTTTACGTCGGACGGCGAGACCAAACTTGAATCTTGTTCTTTAGTTGTCTTGCTCGTCCGCCTTCTCGGCAGATTCATTAAGGCGGAGCACGTCATATGGCAGGGAGGAACAGCACCACCCCACCGGTAGTGGCCTCCCACATGCTCTGCATCATCTCCCATGACTCGCGAGCTCAGAGATTGGCTCATCAAGATGTCACATCGATCTCACCTTTCCTAACGTAATCCATGCATTATTACTATCATGATGAGAGGCTTATCGAGTCTCCATGCAACCATATCCAGTGGGCGATGCCGCAGTGGGCAAGTTGCAGTTGTTGATGCAGAAATGGCAGATCAAGAGGACCTTCCGGGGGATCTCTAAAGCTCGCCTCAGAATGCAAAGTGTGAGCTGGATCGCTCTGGCCTCCCTAGACGACCTTGAACACCACCACCCTTATCCAGAGTGCTGGGTTAAGGAAGATTTGGCAAAGGCCACACAGGCCTGCACTTCCAGCTTTCATTAACCACCCATGGCTTCCTGACAAAGAAAAGAGAGGACGAGCTTCATGGCTTCCACCCATCTCCCACTTGTTCAAGTGGTCGCATTATTATTCTTGAATCCCCCTGAAATGGTACTGAGTTAGAAGGACAAAGGGATCTCCAACACATCTAAGGTCAGTAAGAAAAGGACACAGATATGTTTCTCCTGCAGTCTCATATGTCTTTGTATCAGAATGATACAGTGTTCCAACATACCATCACAAGGCCACCCTATATATGCATCTAAAGAAAAGACCGCGTGAGAGTATGGACAAAGCCAAGTGGAAGCCGAAGGACTTCAGTGCTCCTCCTCCATTGTATTCTTCTACGGCAGCAAGTCATGAAAATATTAAGCTCAGTCCTTTACTCAGAAACATAATACATATAAGTCGACTGTTCTACAGCAGTATTAACATACTTCCCCTTTGTTTACCACGCAAAAGAAATAATTTGGTTTTAAGTTGAAGCATGAAGAGATTTTTGCGAGGATTCCTGTCTTCAGATAGCTACCGAGCATCAAAGATCTGTCTCAGGAGAACACAAAAGCCAAATCCTAACTTGTCCTGATTCGATCAAGGTGCCTTCCCAACGTTGACTCTGGGAGTACAAGACTGCTACACCCTTCAGTCCTCATAGGGAAGGTGTCCATGGAACTGGAATCTATGGGATGGTTGACTTTGCTCCCCATATACATCATTACAAGATCATGCATTACCATTTCACGCACACGGTTAAATGTCAAACCGGACACTTAGTGCTGGCCTTCAACTGGTAATTCCAATTCATAGGTCCACAACTGAGAGCACATATTACGAAAAGAGCTATTCATGTTCTTATCGTCTACGGCAGATTATTTGGTAACCACTGCCACAGCTTTCGTTGGAGATGAAAAGCATGGCATTGGTAATGGGCAAGAATATGCAGGTCATATTCGCATTACATTGTAAGACTCAAGCGACAAGAATCTTCCCAGTTGTGAGGACTAATGTTGTTGCCACATCGATTGGAACTTCACCCACTAAATGATTTCAGTTCAACATACTGCTTCATCGACTTTGATCCTCCTCTACAATTGATAGCATGGTTACTGATCACTGAGCAAAAGCCTCTTTCACTGGCTAGAACTGAAAACCATCACAAGAAATCTTCTTGTTTTCTTGGGTTCAGTTAAGTTCAACAACAAAAAAGCATGGGTAAGTTTGAGTAGAGAAGGTGAAGACATTAAGATAGCTTTGTTGGATGCATGAGAAGATGGGGGAAAACCAAGACTGGGGACTACACACAATTATGGCCAAAACAAATCTCTTATCCTTCTCAACCAGTCTTTCTATATAAACGACTCAAACTCTTGCTTTCAAACCAAACAAGCAAATACTATAGGGTACACAGGAGCAAACTACTGGAAGAAAGAGAACAAAGAGGAACAAGTCTTTGCTTGTTGTCCCTCACCTCCCTTGAAATAGTATAGAATAAGGCTTCACGGTTAAGTAAGTTAATGAGGACACAATAAGGGAAAAAGAGTAGTCCACTGAATGTTGGCAGCAGAAGTGAAGAGGACCTTTGATTCTGATACTCTTAGCAAATTCTAGTAAGATTAGACACTAACATCTTCAGGTATATCATTTATGCTGACTAAACTTGTATAAAGATTTGAAGAAAGTTCAAAAATTTCATCTGCCTACAAATGGGAAAAGTTAACTCAACTGAACTTATTGGGATTTTGGAGGGACATTTCCTTGTGTATTCAGATTCTAAATATCAACAACTAGAAAAAAAAATGAAGCTCACATTTTATGGTTTTTTTTTTTTTTTTTTTGTGATATGCATAGGGTAGCTTAGGCTGAACAAAAACTCCAGGAAAGACTCTAATCTCATCTTCCACAACAAAATTATCTTTTCTCAAGAACAGCAAAATGAGTTGCATATCTTATGCCACTGACTAATGAGTAAATGGGGGACAAAAGAAAAAAAAATTCATGCTGGAAAAGGAATTGAGATAATTTTGGACAAGGTGGCAAGAGAGATCATGGGGGGAGTAAAACACGAGATGTGATCTTGTTCTTGTGAGAGTGAGTGGTTGGCTTCTCTGAACAAGTTGTAAAAAGTGTCAGCAATAACAGGGTGGTGGATGGATCATGCGCTCATGCAACTGTTAATCTCAATGTAAACAGCTCTCTTGTATCTCACTTTATATTTTCTCTCTCTCTCTCTCTCTATATGTTTTTTTTAATCTTTACTGTCTCCTCTTCTCACCTTTTTCTCTGTCTCCTCTCTACTTCTAATCTTCACTCACTTTAGCTACTATCATACTGAGAGACTCTAAATGTTGCATCTACCTACCTACACTGCTCTGCAATTAATTCCAACACTTGTGCAGTCTTCTATGACTTGCACAACTCAATCATCTTGGCTTTCTTATGAAATGCTAATGATGGATTGCTTCACAATTGTGCTAACAACTATATATGTGCTGCATCAAACCATCCCCTATGCCTTGACATTGCTATTGGATCTGAAAATTTAGAGTCTGAAAGAAAAGCAAGAATTGCATGACATGATGTTTGATTCATATTTTCCATATTTTTTTCATCTTAACTTTAGGTTTTCCAACAAATCATGAATATGAAATTCATGAAACAAAGCTACCAAAAATCATTTCTGTCGGACAACTTAATAATTTGTTGAAATATATATATATATATAGCTCTGGTATCTTGATATCTACATTTGATGGCATAACTGCTATTGTTGACAGTGACATCCCACTCACATATCAAATTGGATGATGCTCATCTCCCCATCTCTCCTATAAAATGGGCCTTCTCCTCGTATCTAAGGAGGCACACAAAGTAACTGAGGAGGTGGAGGAAGGTTGTCTTTCTTCTTTTCCTTCTCAAGGGGAGAGGGAAAGACCCTTGCTCTTGCTTCGTTCCTTGATACATCCTTCTTCTGCTCTGCTTGCCTCGAGGTTCCATGGCTGGCCTATCACTGCAACACCCTTTACCTTTCACCTTCGGCATGCTAGGTGATCCTTCATTTGTTCTTTCATTTGTCTTCTGCACATCATTCGGTCAATTCAAGCTTCCAAACCCTTTTCATGAGGTTATTATCTTGGCATGTCTGCAAATCTACTGTCGTTTACGTTGTTCTAAGTACTGTAACCTTCTCTATTTCTTGTTCATCGCCTATTTTCCTTGCAATGTGTGTAATTAGCTTGTACATGACAAGAGTGCATGCATAAATGTTGTCTCTTTTTGGAGTATAATTACTCTATTAATATCATGAGATGTACATTTCCACAAGTACTCCTTACGTACTTGTGCTACTCCTTCATGCAAAACCTCTTCTTCCATGGAATATTACTGATAGCTAAGGATGACGAATTGGCAGGCAACCTCATCTCCTTCATGGTTTTTCTCGCCCCAATGTAAGCATCACACTTCTCTGTTCTGATTTCACTTTTATGGATTTGCTGCCTCAATGTGACGACGCTCGGTACTGCTGCTCATCATCACAGCCCCACGTTCTATCGAGTTTACCGGAAGAAATCAACAGAAGGGTTCCACTCCCTGCCTTACGTTGTTGCTGTGTTCAGCTGCATGCTGTGGATCTACTACGCTTATGTCAAGACGGATTCCATCCTCCTCATCACCATAAACTCCTTCGGAGTATTCATCGAGACAGCCTACATCACCATCTACCTCATCTACGCCCCCAAGAAGACTAGGGTTAGTATACATCATACATAGATCATCCATATATAGACTACTGTACTAATTCATTTCGAGTTGCAGATCATGTCTATGCGAATATTCGTGCTCTTGAATGTGGTAGTGTTTGCCGCGATCATTCTCTTGACTCAGCTACTCTTCACTGGCTCCATTCGCTTGAAGGTGCTTGGATGGATCTGCGTCGGCTTTTCCGTCAGTGTCTTTGCTGCTCCGCTGAGCGTCATAGTAAGAACTGAAACGGTGGCTATGGTCTCGGTAAAATCTTGCTACAGATCCAACTGATGCTCTTCATTGAATCAAATGTTCAGAGGCTGGTTATCCGTACAAAGAGCGTAGAGTTTCTGCCGTTCTACCTCTCCTTCTTCCTCACGCTGAGCGCGATCGCGTGGTTCGGCTACGGCCTGTTCACCAAGGACATCTATGTTCAGGTGATCGTGACTGAAAACCTGTTTCGTGTGTGATATATATATATATATATGCTTCCCTGACACCTTGTTCTCTGGCCAAAGCAGCTCCCGAACGTGCTGGGCTTCCTATTTGGAGTCGCACAAATGGTACTCTACATAGTCTACAAGAAGAAGAAGAACGTCGTCGTGGAGCCGGCGGGGATCGAACACATCGTCAGGATTGCGGAGCTGGCGATAGCTCCAGCTTCGGAGTTGCAGGCCGGCGTCGAGGAGAACGATCACCGGAAGAAGGCGAGTGAGGGCAGTACTGAAGGCGTAGAGAAGGCAAAGATGGCAGCCGAAGAAGGGATTGAGATTGACGCAGTATGAAGCATGGCCTCGAATGAAGATGTCGCAGCATTACATCACTTCCATCAAATTCCTCCACGTCATAGGCTTTAGTCTTGTCCTGACTATAAAAGATTGAGTTTCCATCCACTTGTATCATCAAAAGGAAGGCAAAAGGGTGCAGTGTGTCTACTTATCGTTTTCGCATTAGTAAACTACTTTGTGAGAAACGCTCGTACACATAGCGACATGTTCATCATCGTTCCCTCCGATGCTGCTGGAATCCCAAGCAAGATGGCTAGTGGGGTGGGTTCTGATGACATAATAAATAACTCCAAGCAGCGATTCTCAGACACAACTCTCACATACTTTTTCTCAAACAATACGAATCATTAATTCTTGCCCCGAAGTCAAACGTTAATCCCCGAATCTGTATGTGTGTGTGTGTGTGTGTGATGAGAAAGAGTCCCCTTATGTTTCCTACTTTTTCTTACCCTCTCTCGAGAGACATGCAGGCAGCAGAGATTGACTTCTTCATGGGTTAGAAAGAAAAGGAATTCTACTTCTTTTCAGGCCAATAAAAGTTAATCATATGCAGCAAAGGGCAATTGAAAGGACAATGATTGAAGTAACCAAGAAACGGCGGCAAGACAACTTTCAGAACCTTACGAAAAGCTTATTATTAGACTGCCTATTTACCATCTTTCTTGCTTATCTACCATCAAGCAGCAAAATTGTTCTGCAACACATCCCAAATCCAGAGACATTCAACACCTACGCAGTCTATCCGTTGATGGATCAGCCTCTGCTTCATTAATTAGCTCACTTGATCAAACCTACATGCCTCAAACTGGTAGCTGAACATGACAACCAAGTCCTCTCAGTGCTGCCATATCACCTTGTGGAGCCATTGGCGAAGCTGTTTGCCCACCCACATATCTTCATAGGTGGGGTAGGCTTTTTGACACAAATCATTATCCTTCCACCAGTACAAACTCATTGTGATTTGAGAGACTCCAAGATGAGGAAACTAGAAATTGTCGATTTCCAGTGATGTATGTTTCTTTCCTTCCACGTTTGTTGATATCACCTTTAGTTTGACATCTACTGGCCAACGAACACATGCAATATATATCTTGCTATGGAGCTAAGAAATGTTAGATCTCTTAGGCGTATGAACTTTCTTCCGGATTAATAACTACGTGGTCGATTGGAAACCTCAGTGACAATTCCACGATAAGTAGAACATATTATGAGAGAGGCAAAGCTGGCAAGAACGCGCAAGGGTGTACAAGCATGAACACAACACTCGATAGGACTTCATGCATGAACCCTTGTCCTCTCTCTCTCTCTCTCTCTCGGCATATGCTTGCATTCCAGCGCGTCTCTATTTTGTCTAATGGTCTGAATTAAAATTTGTTTTCTTTAGGGGTTAGTGATTTTGTCTTTGATGATGAAATCTCGCTCTCTTGTTTGTCTTAATGTTGCTTTTACCAATATTACACAGCCTCTTCTCTACTAATTTTATGTCCCATCCTTATATTATTTGATACTTTGATTACAATTTTGTACATGTATAAATTTATCTATTTTATTTTTAATAATTGTTTATATTATGCTATCTTACACCAATCTCTCGTCATATTATACATTGTAAATATCATGGTGTCTTATGTGATTTTATGGTTGTTATTTTAGTTTATAATAGTTTATGAATGTTATATCACCTTGAAAAAAATAAGGCAGGTAATAAGGAAAAAATTGATATAATATCTCTGGAATCTGCAAATCAATTTCTGAGACTCAAAAATAGTTTGGAAGACAATCCGATTCCACTCCATACGAAATAATACACAAAGTGAACAAAGGCATGTTAGGTTATACGGATGAGCAAAACCACCATAATGAACACACAAATCATAATGAAGATCACAAGCCATGTGAAGCAGGTGGTCTTGAAACTTTCCGAGTAAACCTCGATCGCCCGTTTACTGGCACGGCTGGTGCTCGCCAAGCTATGCTCCACAGCGTTCTCAGTGGAATCAAGAATCTATTTAAGACATGAAACTCAAGTATGAAAGCTGCGTTGGTCTAAGCAGAGGAAGAAACTGACAAAACACAAACTCAAACAGGTTATATGGAATTCAAGAAAACCCTATTTTTCTTGTACGCCATCCATCATTGTGTAGTATTTGTCCATATTCCTAGACATCATGTTTGACTGTGCAAACAGGCTCCAAAAATCACCAAAAACAATACAATAAGTGTTTCAATTTTTTTTTTATTTTGCTTTAAATTATGAAGTGATTTTGGATCTCCAGATCATGCTGCAAACAAAAAATTTGTTTCAGTGAATATGCCTGAATCTATTTGTTTAAATCAAGTCTCTAATTAACATGTGTTCAGTGGCAAAGCCATATTTCAACAGCAAGAGGAAAAGGAAAGACTAACAGTCTGCAGATGTATAAACCAACACAGAGTTCCAAAGGAATAGAATTTCTCCTGTGTTTTCAAGTTGGCATTGCAGCTTCAAACAAATTTTGGATGATGGCTGAAATCACTGGTGATACTTGGCTAGACCACAAGAGGTGATTAAGCATTCTACCTAGTGATGCCACTAAGGCTACAATAAGGACTAGCATGGATAGCAGAATAACTAAAGAAAGACTGCGAAATGTGAAAGCATATACAACAACAACGACAACAAAGCTGTAAATCCCAACTATTTGGGATCGGTTACATGGATCTTTTGTCACTATTGAAATCTGTAAAAACACTATATATTTAGTTAAGTTAGGTTGAAAGTATATCTACCACTAATTTTTTCAAAAATGAAGTTTGTGGCAGAAAATTTATTATTTTTTAAATAATGAGTGCGCTAAATGTCTCTGTTTGGCACACAGTCTTCTAAACTTTTTGTTAATTGTTAAGATCGGATGGCTGAGAAAGCACCATAATTAAATTAGAAATTGTAAGAGTTGTGAAATGAGGTTACATAAGCAAGAGAATGATGTATATCAAAATGGATAAAATTTCAACTTGGAAATTCAATAGAGATTACGCAAGTTAAAGGATAAAATGACCATAAATAAGTTCTGGATTAGTGGTTTGAGAATCAAGTGGTCTGCATTGCATTGACTATTAAATTTATTCCTGCACTTCCTTAAAGTGATAACAAAAGCACAAGAGATCAACAAAAAAGAAAAAACAAAGAAAATTCTCACTACCTTCTCTGTGTCTTGCACAGATCGGTTGATCAAGAGACTACCTTCCTTAAGCTGTCGTGCTAAGGCAACCAAATCATCTGTTAAATCTTCTTGAAGCTTTCTGTTTATGAAAAAGTCAAGAAATAGTGCAGAAGAAAATTTCGATTATATAAGATATATCAATTTCAGATCTAGCTATTGAGTGGCAAAGCTAGTAAAAATAAGCAGATAAGCCCTTTGATGACAATATGACAAATAGGCATACTTTATCACAAGTGTCAAGCAGTAAGATACAACTCTGTCGCATCATCTACTTACAGCCAGGACAAAAAGAACACCTTGAAATATAGATGCAGAGTCCCACAGTTTAACCAAAAATTACAGTTTATTAAGATATGAAATAAATAAACCACCTTATGAAAAGTTACTTTTTGCTCAAAATTAAATTTCTTGATGAGGACCACATATAATTTTCTCATTACTTGATCATGCTCCTTTTATTTCTTTTCAAATATCTGTCCAAACATGTTATCTACTCTGTTTCAGGACTATTCCTATCCTGGGTTCACCTCCAATGCCATCAGAGATGTCAAAGGACAACTACCATGCTCAAAGCTTTCCCACCTCCATAGAAGCCACCAAGATCCATCAAAGCAGCTGTCCTCCACTCACCAGACAATCATAAATTTTCATTCCCCTTCCTCTTGGTCGTTTTAATTTTTGTTCATATTTCATTTGTCTCTGGCAGTACTCGGGCTCTATGGGAATGAACCAATCCAAGCCGATTTCATCCTAAATTGGCTGGTCCAGCAGATATCATCATGGCACAATGGAGGGGCAAGACCCAATATTTTGATATGTTTTAGACTACTGATATAGAACTCAAATTTAAATAATAAAAAAAGGAGCTGCCTATGATATACATCCAATTTTTTTATGCACAACCAAAGGGTATTCTGGAAACAGGAGCCTTTTACAGCAATGAACTGACATGATTTTTTTTTTTTCTTTATCCTTTTAGGAGACAGCACCTAACCAGTTTGCAATGCACAAACTTCTAAAATAATCCACAGCAAAGTTTAAATTCTGGTTCATAGTAGTTGATGTCCACCAGTGGAACGCCAGGATTACGGCCAACATCACAGTGTATCAATGAAAAAAGATACCAAAATAAGGAAAAGGATAAAACAGGGACTTGTAGGTGAGTCCCTCCTCCACATCATTTGATTAAGGCCAAAGACCATGTATCCTCTTACTCATCTTCTCTTCCTCTTTTTTCTTTCACTTCCTCTTCTCTTCTCTTTTTCTCTTTTTCTGCTCCACCATTACCTAAATGAACAGATGTTATGAAGCTCACTCAAGGTTTCATGCTCTAAAGAAGCAAACTGGTGCTTATTTTTACCCTGTCAAGTTCCAAGACTGATGGGCACAGCTAGCCAGACTTTAAAGCATTACAGAAAAGCCTGGTCAAGACCATGTTATGTTTTATACCTGAGGGTGGCCAACTTACCATCCTATAATTGTGGATTGATAATAAATGGACCATATCGGTCCAACAAGTTTTAAAGCTGTGGTCCCTAATGAGGTCAAAGGAGACTATAAGAGTAAACAAACAAACAAAATAGATTAGCAAAACAAGATTAAGAGGTCTTATTAGTTTGCATGCACTATGATGAAATTTATCACACAGGTAGCAGAAATGTCTCACCAAAAGGAGGAAAATAAAACCCTCTTTGCAAACAATTATCATTTGAATAAACAAGCATATAACATACCTATGCTTCTCAATATGATCCAGTGCTGATGCATCCAATTTAACTGGCATTGCTGAATCCTTCTCCTTTGCATCATGACTGCTTTCCTTGGTTTCCATCTTAGCTCTATGCAGCATTTGACAGGAAGAGTTGTTTGATATACACCACAGGAAACATGCAAGGCACCAACTATATAGAATACAAGTATCTGCATTGTTACTTACGTGGGCCTCCTCCTCAATCCTGGAGGAGAGCTTGTATAATTCACAGTCTGCTCTGTGCTGGATGGGCCCTCCTCTTTAGCTTCATGAGTAGCCTCTTCATGTTCTGCCTGATACAATTGTTACTAATATTTACAGAACTAAATGAAATATGGAACACAAGAAGTGCAGTAATCAAAAGAACTGCAGCTAAATTATGAAATTCACATCAAGAGGACATTGAATATATACAAACTGAGTTATCAAACGTGATAATAAATAAATAGATTCCTATTTGCAGAGTAAGGCAAAATTTATTCCTAAATGGTGTAAGTTACCATTTAAGCAAGGAGTTAATGATGCATTTGCTATGTTATGGTTTATATCTGATGCTTGTTGATAGCTATTTTATGTAATCATGAATCTGAGTGAAGCGAACTGAAAGAATATATTAGTCCAAGTTATATAGCTTGTATATTTTGATGGATGATGTTGTTTTCAATATAGATTGTCAAAGTGGCCATATGGTTGATACATACCATAGAGTTGCTCGCAAGTCGTTTTAATGAACAGTTGTATTTAGAGAATCTTATTTCCAGTGTTTTATTCTTGATATTGAAATTCAGATTCACCCTGCATATTAGGTCAAGCAGTAATCTGAATGTATACCTGCTGAATGATAGCTTATACAAATATTCATATTATTTTTGGGCTGAAACAAATATTTGTAGGCTGCTTGGCTCCTGTGATCCATTAAAAGCATGTTAGTGATGATTCACTGGACTTGTTTTAGAACGAAAAGAATATGAAAATTAATTTTTTTTTTGTTTGGCTTAAAGTGAATCTAAAAGCAACTAGAAGGTGCTGTCATTGAATCCAATCACATTCTAAATTTCTTCTTAGGCTGATTCTTTACAGCCTTTCAATCTGAGTTTTTGTATGTTTCCTACCCAGTTTCAGCAAATTACAACTTTTAGCATATTCCGTTGTCTCTTAATGTCCTATCTTTATGCCTGCTCCACAGAAGCAACTGAAAATTTTGTTTACAATCATGGCTTTTATGAAAGATGTACCAGTAAAATTTCTGGCATATCTTATATAAAATTGATCACTCCAAATGCATTTTAATTATGTTTTCTAATCATCGAGATAATATTGATTTGTTATATTTTCCATTTGCAGCACTGATGAGCCTGACAAAGACATCCATGCACTGTTAGCTGGGTACAAGAAGGATCCTGTTTCGGAGGCTCAAATGAAAACATTTTTTCCTCAGATTGCTCAATGTTTCAGTGCAAATAGATCGGTCTCTGAGACAATAGAAGGGCTGAAAAAGCATCAAACAAGTGCTGACTCTACAGGTATGTTCAATTTAGCAACATAATAATTTAAGCTATCATTTACTTCCTTTTTCCTCTACTTCAGGGTAAATACTATTTCTTGGCTTTCTGTTAGAAAAAGCTTTCATTATCTAGCTATGTGGGGTTGCTGATGTTTTTAAGAGAGAATATTTGGAACACCAAACAAAGAATCTCATCAGATTGTTTACATGTGCTAAGACAGTGAAGATATTTATATGTAATGTGATTTATAAGATCTAAAAAACATATTCTCAAGTGCTTTAGTTTGTTGACTTTATTCGGTATTTGGCCATCACGACTGTAAACATGTTGTGCAAGCCTTATTCTATCATTGAGCTTATATAGTTAAATGAATTTGATTGTGAAATTATTCAACTTGTTGGACAAAAATCTCAAATTTCCTTTTTCTAGGAGACCTCTCTGTCATGTCGATTGGGTGTATATGAACTCATTGTCATGAAAACATTTGGGTTGTTTGAAACTTTGATGACTCATAACTTGCTGCAATTTCAACTTTTTATCAGATAAAAAAACATGGAAATAACCATTTGAAAATAAATAAAGATGAATACAAAAACTAAATTCTCCATTTAACAAAGCTAAAGCCTGACTACTTAAACCAGACATGCTTGGAGGAACAAAGCAGACATTATAAGGATCATTGATTCAATGGGATTGGGCCAGCCATTTTGTCCTTTATTGCCATTTAGCTCAGTTGTCTAAATTCAAAAGACAATGGAATTTGTAACAATGCAAAAGAGACAAGTTTACCAGTGGAGCAGCTAACTTGGCAGCAAGGGCTTCAATCCTCTCAGAGTATTCATTCAATTTTGCTTTTGGGATGCTGATTATATGAGATTGTGTCAGTATAAAAATGAGTTACAGAGATGATGCTCGAGTCAGCTTGTTAAAACCACAAACATCCTAATTTGTAATAAAGAAATCACTGGCACAGATGAGATTAGCTTAGCTCTTTGGAAAAGAGTTCGCTGAAAAAAAGCTCTTTCCTGAGTATTTTAGAATTTAATATCGAGCATGTACTTCCAATTGGTTACTCTTTCCATAAAAGACAGATTAGAAGTTGTAAAGCCAGAGTAACAATGTTAATGAAATTAATGCTTGAAAAACTACTAGGACTTATAAAAATACAGATATTAGTCAGCAATGAAATTTTAAGTTTCTCATTGAAGATTTATTTGTTTTATGAGAAAGCAAATGGCAACAGAGTGTTTTAAAATCAACTTATTGAAGTCTCATTAATATTAATTGAAATATGATTGTAAATTTAGCATATGATGTTTGGATAAATGATGCAGTTACATTACACATGCAATACTTTCCAAACAAGCTCTGTAGACAGCTTGGTTCCACAGGCTCAAAGGATTCAGAGATATGGCATTGGATGACAGTGTAAGTATTAAGGGAAAAGATATGGAATAAAGAGCTGCTATTTGTTGGTTTATCTGTAACTAGAGGGTAGCAGCGGAGCAAAGAGATTAAATAAAAACGAAAAATAGAAAGGGGATTGAAATGTAAAAGAACTATCATGAGCATAGAGAATGAAGGAAGATAAGTGTGTGCCAGGATATAAGCTTACTCAAAGATTCCACAGAGAAAAACAGGCTAAAACCCTCTCACATAAGGTGTAGTCAAACATTTTTCTACCTCATTAAGGAATCTTTTCTAGAAAACTGTTCAAATCTTTATAAATCTTTCTAAGATGCACTTCTGATGTAGGCCAAAAGCTCGTGACGAAGAGGTTTTTTTTGTGAGAATAACGAAAATTAGAGAAAAGAAGGATAATAATGAAAAGGTAACAAAAAAAGAAATGGATAACTATTAGGTCCACTCAGCCTCAAGGAAATACATGAGGAATGAATGTCTTGTACCTTTGGACATTTGACATGTATATGATCCAATTATGCCATCAGCAAATCAAATATAACCTCATACCACTCACACGTACTGTGAAAAAGAAAATGCACCCCTCATTTATTAATAATCACATTCTTTGATCCATCTACAAACCCTTTTCCTTTTTTTATAGACCCCAATAACAAGATGAAAACACACAAATAATGCAAAATTACTAAATAAAGAAGAATCATTTACTCTAACCTTTTCTTCTTCGAAGAGGATTAATTTTCATATATATTTTGGAGGATAATCTTGATTGATAGCCTTTAATCTTTCTTCAATCTTTATAGAATGATGAAGCTTCTTGTAGAGATGAATCAATTTACACACACACACATTGTCATATAATATACCATAAATATTTAACTATTTTGTATGATTCAATTCATACCATGGTACATCAGGTATGGTATTGCTAGCAGCAGTATATGTCTATGGAAAATTATAAAATATAAAAAAGAAAATCTATGCACCACCTTTACTTCAGTATAATCAATATACATCATATTGCATGAGATTAGCTGGTAAATGCCAGCCTCTACTGTTGGAATGGTTTGATATTTAAATGCTCACCACTAGCACTAGTTACATCATTAAAAACAATAAAAAAGACCCAACTGTTTAATATCGGCACACCTAAAAAGTGCTTGTTCAACAAATGATAATGAAATATCAAGTTTTGCATTCATCTCATTTATCATCCAATATTTTACACAAAGTAAATTTGTGCCACTAAACATTGAAATCAAAGCAAAAATGGAAAAAAAAAGGCATATTTGGTTTCTTGTTAGCTTAAGAAGGTGTAAAAGATGCAGTACTTTAGTTGTTATTAACACAACAAATCTAGAAATGGTTAGTGAAATAAAAAAGCATCTTCCACAAAATAACAACTTACACAACTTTGGAACATTTTAGATGACATGCATTTATGTTAATAACAAGATTTGTCTATACATAGAGGTAATAGAGACATATCTATGCATATCATTCATTGATAGCAACACAAATATGCCATAGATCTTCACTCTAGAAATCGATCAATACAAAAAACGATTTACAGTTTTTCCTTCTAGCTTGATCAGTTAAAGCTTTAATTTCGCATATGGGGTTAAGCTTGCTTTTTGTTGCAAGGTCAAAGATTGTTATTGAATAAACATTTGCATGTTAACACAAGCCGTACCACCTAATTTAGCAAGCTAGTGTAAATAAAATTGCTTGGATGTTAAAATATTCTATTGGTAACTGGTGCTTGATTGAGTACAATAAAAATCTAGTGTGATTTGAGTACAATAAAATGCCTAAGGTGCTAGGCATCCGCCCTACTGAAGCAAGGTGCTCCAAAATATTAAAATTTTAAAAAATATATATTACAATAGGTATATATGGTCATAAAAATAAAAATGGCACATCAAATTGAAATCATATAAAGTATCAAATTCTATTGTCCATCTTCTAATAACAAAAATGTCAATAACAACATATCATGCGGTATGCTGCAAGCCTACACATGATAGGATGCTAACTGTTATGTTCTAAGCGCATTGTTTTCAAAAGGGATGAAATTTGAGGTGGATGTTAACTGCTAATCAGTGTTTTTTAACCGCTGTTATGTTCTAAACAGTGTTCTATGCAATGTTTTCATATCAATATGATATATGTGGCGAAACAAAAATATTCTTAACAGGTTTCTACTGATGGAGACCTATGCTATATAGATTTCTAACCAATGCTCAACAGTTCTAAAGTGTGGATCAATATGTTGTTAAACAGTTTTAATCAGTGCTAAACAATTCTAAAGATAGAATTAAGAAGAGGAGTAACCGACGACTGTGGAGGAAGGTGGGGGAAGGAGAGGGCTGCAGACAAAAGTGGCGGCGACAGACAAAACTGCGGATGAAGGCAGCAGCGACGGATAGAGCTGCAGACAAAGACGTCGGCAACAAACGTAGGGTTTCTATTCGAAGACAATCTAGTGATGGAGGGGTTTGTGTTAGGGAATATTAGTTGATTCGATTGAACCAACTTGCTTGTTCAATTGAACCAAGCATGGACCTAGACCCAAATTCACTCGGGTGCTCGCCTGAGGCGTCCAACGCCTAGGCTCAAGCGAGTGCCTGAGCAAAGCTTCAACGAAGTGCCTCGCCCAGAGGTATTGTGCAACGCTCAGGCCTCACCTCACTCAAGTGCCTTTTGAAAACACAGTGTGACCAAACCTTCTCAATGATACTCTCCTGCCTGACTTTTCTCTAGCTTCCCATTTGCGCTATCATTTGACCTGCACCACTTCCCCTCTGCTTATGCTATGATAAATTACTTCCTTTGTCTTTACATTAATGTTATGTCTTTTGCTTTTGTCCTCTTGCTCCCAGAAAGTGACCATTAGGGCAATGCTTGAAATTTGAGTTATTTTTAATATGCAATGAAGCCCAAGAAAAAAATAATCAAATACAATATCTAGTAATGTTTTCTTATATGGCAAAAAATGAAATAAGAAAGGCAATTATTCAAAACAGATAAACAAACCTTGGTGCTCCTTGTGGTGTAGTCTCAACACCTAATTGCTCTAATTGTTCCCTTAATGTGGTGACATACTGCCAAAGTTAATGAATTTTTAGTCAATATAAGAATCTAGTGTTAACTTATGCAAACCTAAAAAAGACACCAGAAGATATATGTTGGTTGTTCTTCTTCAATTGTAGAGTTCTTAGAGGTTCTACAATAATCGGAAGATTCAAGTAAAATAAAGAATTTTGTGTAACTAAACCTGTCTTCTCAGCAGGCCATGAGCTTTCATGATTAACCAAGGGAAACTCCAAACATAAAAATTTTGTCCACTATTGCATGGTCAACATGTCATGAGGGCACATATCTGGGTTATGTCCATAAGTGCTTTCTATCCTAACCACAATAGTGACTCCTGATACCCAAAATTTTAGAAAATAGGTGTGCAAAAGTAGCGACATCAAACTTAGTTATATTTGATCTAACAAAGTACTACGGTTTTCTGAAGCAACATCTCATCAAGTAATTGCAATGGCCTTTGACAAGATGTTTCCATTATTGTTGCATGTGTGAGCAATGTGTAAAAGTTGCCCAACTTTATTTTCAGAACATTATTTTTATCATCAATGCCTACATTTGCATATGGATATGGTTTTACTTAGTAAAAAATTTATACATTATGACGCTGCCATGGAAGATCAATTGAGGCTACGAGAATATACACTTACATAAAAGTAAAAGTCTTAAATCAAAGGGCCATGTAATTCAGACTACCAATTTTCTTACACTAATAAAACATTGAAATATGCACTATGATTGTTCAGAAAAATTAGTATCTTTATTTTGCAATGAATAGAAAACATATAAATTGCAGATGCTACATTAATAATGCTAGAATAAAAAAATAAAGAAAGCATCAAGATTTAACACTTTCTTCCAATAGGTTAATTAATATTTTCAGTGTTAACTAGCTTTAGAATATGAAACGGTTTAAAATACACCCAAGCATGCATGAATCATGGTCATAACTATGGAAATTTGTCTGTCACGAGTATGATAATCGAGGATGGCATATTAAATATAAATGAGCAACTCTGTCGCATGGAATGCAGGAGAAGGTGCAATTGGTAAACTTTCTTCCCAGCCTTGGGGTTTCACTTACATGTATGAGCTTTGTTTGATTCTTCTGTCGTGGAGCAGCATCCAACAATCTTCTCAAATTAATTTCAGTCTTGCTGAGACCCATCGGAAGTACCTAAGAACAACAACGTCATCATCATAAAATAAAGGAAAAAAAGTTGGCACAAGCATGAACTACATATCAACATTTGGTAGTTGAAACTTAAGAAGGGAGCACTAACCAGAAAAAATAAAACAAAACTATTGTCTAATGCAAGCCAAATTCTAGTGGTCAGAAGATTGTATGTGAAATCTAGCGGTCAGGGCTTCAACTTCAGTGATTAGCATAATATCACCAAAATCTAATCCAAGCCACTTATCACTTGTACTCCCTGTGATACAAGATAGCATACTTATCTCTGAGGAGACATCCTAGTGGTCAGTGGATTGTATGTGCAGTCAAGCGGTCAGGGCTTTGAGTTACATGATATGTGTATAGTGCATGCATTATCATTATACTTATATATGGAGGAGAAAATAACTAACAAAAAACAAGACTGACATACATAGATATTCTGAGCTCCCTACCAGAAAGACTACCAACAGATCCATCTATAATTAAGATCTACAATTCTGCAATTAGCATCTACTGCCAGCAAAGCTTATCCCTTTTCAGCCACTTGATACCATAAACTATTAAGAAACTTATTGGACGGTCAAATTTTTTGCAATTTAAACTTGTCAATCTTGATCGAGCATATGATGTCATCCCATTTTGCATCGATTCTACACGAATCTGCGTTTGATCTCTACAATTGTTCTACAGTTGACCTTGTTTCTCGATCCTGAAATCAAACAGTAAAGAACTTGCTCCCAACTGTCAGAAGGAGCCAGAATCATACAGACAAAGATATCCCATAAAGATACATCCAAAAAGAATTCCTTCAAAGGAGGTGGAGAAAACACCAAGAACCACCACGATGCAAGCTGCCAATAAAGAAAAAATTGGGTGCGATATAAATATCCTTGAATTATAGACGCTATGGAGTCACAATGCCATTCGATTTCGCATAGAAGTTATTAACCACATAGGCAAAGGACAACACAACTCGATAAATCGCCAGCCTCCACAATAGGCTCGCCGGGATAAAGAGAGCGAACCTCGCCGCCGTCGAAGGGCCAGCGGTTGAAGAGCTTATCATCCTGCTGGATCGCCATTAAAGCCGCGCCTGCAGGAACCCGAGGCGAGAGCGAGAGCGGCGACGAGAAAACCCTAAGGGAGAGGGTCCGAGGGGCGGCACTTACGTTTGCGACACGACGAAGATCCAAAATTAATGGCCAGTCCAAAACAAATAGGCCCTTTTTACACATACATCCCTAACAATTGTACAAATTACATATTTACTGTTCGAACATGTTTACATCTATTGAAAACCTTTCAAGCCGCATTACTTTGCATTACAACCCTCGAGATTACAAAAGATCCGATCGCCTGAAAACACTTTTTGAATTTAGTTTATGATGCCAAAATCATAGATTTTATAAAAATATTTTTAAAAATAAAAATGTATATCTGTTAGAAAATTATAGATTAAATAATCAATAAATTGTATTCGTCTCCCCTTCCAATCCAACAATCGGGTGGGCTATTGGACCGGCCCACATTGTATAATCCTTCTATATTTCTTACATGCAAACCTATAACTTAATCCGTAAATTAGTGATGATTTTTTATAATATTTATCAATTGGAACAAAGCATTTGTCATGATCCTAAACTTTTCATCACACAAAAGAATATTTTTGTGACAACATTAGTGATAATATTGTGATTAATTCATAAATTTGAAGGATTTAGGATGAAAATCTAATGACAAACCATGTTTCTGCATTTTAAAAAATTAATTTAGTTCTAAATGATTCAACATATCGTCTTTTAGTGACATACCTAAATATTAAGTGTACAAAATTTATAAGCAGCTGTTGTGGTGGAGGGGATTGCATTCTTATTATATTTCCAAGTCTAGCCGTCATTAGAAGGATATAACTTTGCCAATTCTCATCAACCGTTTTCTACCTTCTTAGAGTTCTAATGCTTGTCCACCAACAAAAATCAATGCGCTCAACATCAAGTGCATGTATACCAATGAGTATCCTCACCAAATGTAAATTATTTCATGAAACTGGAGTAAACTTTTTCTTTGGAATTTAAAACGAGTCTTTGACTCTAAGTGGCCCTTAATCATATTTAGTCTAAATAACATAATTTAACATATCTTCTTATAACATTTATGTTTTAATACTTAGGGGAAGAATCTTATACTCAATCTTATACAAAGAAATATCACCTTTAAAAGGGATAATCCTGACACCCTCCAACTTTTCCTGCCACGTAGGCAATATCTAAATCCATTTTTTACTAATCCTACAGTCGAAAAAATAAACTTGATTCCACATTAATGGTCGATGGCATGGCCCGGCCTTACCAACCTTTCCTTCCGAATGAATAACGAGGATGCCATGCCCTGCCTGACCCTAAAAAGTGAGGAAGCTCGACTAGAGACATCATCCCGATAGTCCCCAAACACTTCCCCTGGGAGCACATGTCGGTAAGCCACCCACGTTAAATATTTTCACCATGTAGGGTAAGGGGGGGCATTAAAGGAGGTCCTTTGGTTCCACCTAGCACCCAGATATAAAAGCCTTGCCTCGAGCTAAACTGGGGCAAGCAAGCAAAAGAGACTCTTTACTCTCTTGATTACATTGCTGAGTTTTCCTCCCCCTATACTTTCCTGACTTAAGCATCGAAAGGGTCGAGTTGGGATACTCCCGGCGCAAGCCTGTTGTGCAGAGTCATTAGCATAGCTCGAAGGTGCGACCAAAAGGCTACATAGTAGAAGGGACCACCCAGCTCCCAAACCAAGCTTTATCGCTCGAAGACTAAGCCACTCTTAGTGAATCGCCTCTCCATATATATTCCTTTGTCATGCCCGTAATGCCTGCTCTCCACATCAGCTAGGAGGAGCTAACAGAAGGGACCTGCACTTTCGACAAAGAACCAACTGGGCCAACTCACCAATTGACAATCTTAGTGTGCTAATATTTTGGCATTAGAAGGAGGGCCGAACGTCACAGGAACATCCTTCTACCACTCTTAACAAGCGCTCCAACAAGGAGACGCTACCTACAGCCTCTAGCACTTTTGAGCAAAGAGGGCACACACCTCGCTTCCAATAGAACGATGCATCTACCTTGGCCTAGATGCCAAGGCCCTACTAGCGCCTTCTTAACGACCTAGGACTTTCCCCTCCAGGGTTGGGAGTGGGCTCCCTACTCATCCTGTTAGAGGTGCTCTTGGGCCACAATCAGTAGGTCCATACCCTCACCTACATGATGCAAGCCATCGCTCTACTCCTCTCTCTATTGATGCAGTTGGCGATTCTGATATAATGGCCCACCCTCCAACCGTCGGCTGCACAACCTCCACTTGAGGCTCAACCGAAGAGTCCACACCCTACCTTCCAATAACCTTCTTGACTAGAAGGGATGGTCAGTGCTGCACCACACCCTTCGATGGCAAGCTCAGTGCTCCGCCAAGTCACACCCAAACCCTAACAAAGTCTAAGGCCCAGTCCACTGATTCTTGGGAACTCTCGATGATGGCACAGCTCAAGCCATGAATCGGAGGCTAGACGAGTTTCAGTAGGAATTTTGGCACCCCTATGGTGAACTCGATACGCCCCACGTATCCCCTTTTATTTAGAGAATCTAGGAGGAGCTCATCCTAGCCAACTTCCGCCTCCCTAGTTTAGGAACCTTCGATGGCAGCTTCGACCTTGTAGAACACGCCTTCATGTTCCAGGTCTAGATATCTTTGTTCAACACTTTGAATGTTCTAATGTGTCATGCATTCCCAATGATACTAAGGGGGTCAATCCAAGAATGGTATAGTCGCCTCAAGCCCCTTTCAATTACTTCTTTTTCACAACTCGTCAAAGAGTTTGAGTTATACTTCTTTGCTAATGTGCAACCAAAACCTTTGACCACTATCTTGCTTAGGCTTAGGCAAAGGGAGGATGGGTGCCTATCCGACTTCGTCACCCGGTTCACTAGGAAGATCTAAGGGATTCAAGATGTCCACCTCTTATTAATAATCTAAGCTTTCATGATGGGCCTAAGACCTTCCTGCTTTTTTTGGTTGTTAATCAAAAGACCTCCTATGATCGTCCTAGAGATGTTCAAAGGGCCAACTAATACACATTATCCAAAGCCATAATCTCATGATGTTAGGAGGACAACAAGAGGGTGTGTCATGAATCTTAGGTCCTAGCCCCAGAGTTGTCCTAGAGAAGGCATCCTTGAACAAATGATTCACGAGAGAGAATGGGGTTACTCCCCCATAATATGACGAGGATGGATATTTTTCTCTAAATAAACAAGAAGGGCCTCTTAAAGAAGTCCAGACCCATGAGAGAGTCTCTGGAGCAGAGGAATAGATCCAAGTACTATCGTCCACTAAGACTACGAACATGACACAGAAGAGTGTCGGGACCTGAGATACCAAATCGAGGAACTCATCAGGAAGGGTCACCTAGGAAGGCACCAGGGCCAACCCCTAAAGTATTTCTATTAAATCTCGAATTTTGATTATGAAATCAATTGATAAAGTTATGATCTAATCATCATTTGAGTGACGCATGACTAACTTCAATTATGGAAAGATAAATCGATTGAAGTAGGAGAATCATACGTTGGGTTAGAGAGCACAATGTTAGAAGATTAGTTAATATACCAGTAGAAGGACTTTGTGCCAAGAGTTGAGGCATCGGGCCAAAAGAATCGAATATTGCGCCAAGGAGATCGAATGTTGTGGGAGGTCAATATGTCGATGGATCGGGTAATACACCGAAGGAGAGGATGATGCACCGAAGGTTCGAACGAAGTGCCAGATGAACCAATAACATACAGGATAACATAGGATTCATGTTTGTAATCGGTCGTATCTTGATTGAAGTAGTGCTAGTCATAGGTGTTTTGTAAGCTAATCACGTGAGTGATGACACGTGTGACTTGACATATAGCCTTTTTGCTTATTATTATTATTTAATATTTTATCACTTTATATTGATTGTTATATATACACACACTTTATATTTGACATTTTATCACTTTATATTAATGTTTATGGATCTGTGCAATAAAAATCATATCATGATGAGATCATGATAATGAGACCGATTCACTTTTAAATACAAAATCTAAATAATCCTAGTCTTAGGTTACTTGAGAAAGACATCGATATTTGTTTATTTTTCTACAAAATCTATATGTTATTTATTTTTACTATATCTTTATTTTTAGAAATTTATCGCATTAAATCCATTACGTGACATACTTGATGTCAACCGCCTCATTAGTCCAAATTACATCGATTGGCTCCGCAAATTGAGAATCATTCTTACGGTAGTGAAAATCATGTATGTCCTTGATATAATGACTACGCTTGAGAAAAGGGTAAGCGAGGATGAGATCGCTCGCTATGTGAAGTACATAAACGATTCCACTCTTGCTCAGTATCACATGTTGGGCTCTATAACTCTAGAGTTACAAAGATAGTATGAATAGATGGATGTTAGATCCATTATCTTATATCTCCGTAAATTGTTTGAGGAATAGGGTAGGACTCAACGATATGAGATATCCAAGAGTCTCTTCCGTCCCTACCAAATTTCTTTTCTCGGTTTATAATGAATTTTAATATAAACAAGCTTGAGGTGACTCTCTTTAAGCTCCTCAATATGTTGAGGGAGGCAAAGAGCACCATCATGAAAGAGAAGTCAGTTCTTTGTGTTGGTAAGACTAGAAAGAAAAGGAAGCCAGAAAAAGTCCCTTAAGAAGGGCAATGGCAAGGGCAGATCGGGTAAAGAAAAGGTTACTAAGAAAGACCTAACAAAGGATAAATGCTAGTGCTTCCACTACGGCAAAGATGGGCACTAGAAGAGAAACTACAAAAAGTACCTTATAGAGAGGGCGAAACAGAAGCTTGGAGAAGCTTCAAGTACATTCATGATCAGTCTCCAATTATTAGATTTTTGTGATAGTGCATTTGTATTGAATACCAATAGTGCTTATCACAACTATAATTTATTATAGATTCTAGCAAAGCCTAAGAGATTGGCGTAAGGTAAGGAACATTACATAATAGATGAACGTGAAAATCATATTCCTCAACGGCAATCTCAATGAGGAGGTATATATGATATAGCTTGAGAGATTCATGTCCAAGGACGATCCTTATAAGGTATGTAGATTGCTTAGGTCTATCTATGAACTAAAGCAAGCTACACGAAGTTGGAACATAAGATTTGATGAGGCGATCATATTTTATGAATTCGTTAAGAACGAAGATGAGCCTTGTGTCTACAGGAAGATAAGTGGGAGCGCTATCACCTTCTTAGTATTATAAGTGGATGACATCTTAATTATTGGGAATGATGCAGGAATGCTTTCCACAGTAAAGGCTTGGCTATTTAGACATTTCTCTAAGAAGGACTTAGGGGAAGCATCCTACATATTAATGATTCGAATATATAGAGATAGATCCAAGAGGATACTTGTCTTGTTTCAGTCTAGGTATATAGACACCATTGTCAAAAGGTTTGACATGAAAAATTTCAAGAGATGTCTTATACTGATGAGATATAGGATATCGCTTTCTAGGAGTATGTCCTCAAGGACTCCTGAAGAAAGGACAGACATGGATAGGATATTATATGTCTCAGCGATAGAGTCTATCATGTATACTATGTTAGTACCAAGCCTGATATAGTGCATGCTTTGAGTGTCATGAGCAGGTATCAAGCGAATCCAGACTTCGAGCACTGGAAAGCAATAAAGTGTATCCTTAAGTATTTAAAAATGACTAAAATCTTTTACTAATACACGAAGGAAGTAGCCTCAGGGCTGAGAGCTACACAGACTCGAGCTTCTAGTCCGATGTCGATGATAATAAGTCTAATTCATAGTATGTGTTCATCTTGAATGAATGAGCAGTATGCTGGAAGAGTTTTAAACAAGATACTACTATTGACTCGACCACAGATGTGGAGTACATTGCTGTGGTATAGATAGCAAAGGAGGGAGTCTGGATGAAGAAGTTTATCACAGATCTGAGAGTCATACCGGGAAACAAGGAGTTAATTCCATTATATAACAACAACTACGGGGTGATTACTCAAATTAGGGAACCTAGGTCTTATCAGAAGTGTTTTGAGGATGTTTCAACGTATCAGAGAGATAGTCACTTGAGGAGATGTGGTAGTGGAAAGAGTTTCATCCAAAGATAACATCGCAGATCTACTAACAAAGCCATTATCTCAAATTGTCTTTGAGCGTCATAGGGGTCTGATATGGATCAGACACATAAGTGATTGGCTTTAGGTTAAGTGAGAGATTGCTAGTAATAGGTACCCTACAAGCCAATTACGTAAGTGATAGCATGTATGACATGACACACAGTCTTTTTGCTTAATAGTATTATAGTATTTTCTCACTTTATATTGCTTGATGCATAAATATATTGTGATATCTATAGATCTATGCAATGAGAATCAGATCATGATAAGGTCACAATAATGAGACTGATTCACCTTTAAACATAGACTCTAAATAATTCTAGTCTTAGGTTACTCGAAAGGGACATTAAGATAAACGGACAAACTGCTATGCTATATACTCGTCTATATGATGAAGGTGACTAGTCTCATAGCTGCTCATGTGGGGACACTAAGGCTACAGTACAGGTGCTCATTGGAGAATAAGTTTATTGATTGATCCGCTTACGAAATATTGGATGATTGATGATACGTTATTGTTAGACAACGATTTCGTCATCATAGTGGTGTATTTGGTTCTTAGACTTGACACATTAAAGATATCCTATATGAGTACTCCACTCTTTGATACTAGACTAATAGGCGTGGAAATTTCAGATCTAGCATAATCGATCATCGAGAGTGGTAGCCAATCTTACGAGGGTTATTGAGTGTCGATAGAGGATCATCTACTCTCGAAATCATGAGAGGAATATCTCATATATTCTTACTCAAACAAATCCCTAGTCAGGGTCATTCGAATTGAAAGAGAAAGAATTCTCTAGGAGAATCCGATTAGAGCGAGACTCAAGTAGAAATTGTATAGGCCTGACAAGTGATGGGCACCATACCCCTCAAGTAGAAATCTTACGAGGGTATGGGCACCATACCCGAAATACGATCTCTAGAATATTAGATTGATGAGGGACTATAGATACATGATAACTGATGACTGACAAGTCTAATGGATTGGATTCCCCTATATCATTTGGGGACTACGATATTGTAGCCTAGTACATCCTCAGTCGATGAGTCAAGTGAATTATAATGAAGATAATAATTCCCTGAGCCAGAAAGAGTTCTGATAGGTATGACTCATGACCAGCCCGATATTAGGCCTAGAGGGTCATATATATATAGTAGATGTTACGACGAGTAAAGGTTCGGTTATGAGATATCCGCTAGAGCTCTTATCTTATTATTTATCTAATAAGCCCATGAATTATTGGATCTTATGAATAAGATCAAATAAGAGCGAATGAAAGATTATTGTATAGAGATCAACTAATCTAAGGGGCTTAGGTAGTTGGATGAAGATCCAATACCCAATAGAGTAGGATCTATTATGGTTAAGTTGACATGAGGGATCTATAAATAGGAGAGAACCAAAGGGCCATGGCTAGGCTTCTTAGTTGTCACTTCCTATTATCCTCTCCCCTTCTCCTCCTTATATAACAAGTGTGGATATTTAGGCAGTGATTTGAGGAGTGCCTTTATAGCCCTTATCATGTGGATCACCGCTAAAGAGGAGGACGCTTGACCTCCTTAATCCTTTTCCACAGATCTATAGGAATTCAGAGATATATGATCTCCCTAAGTAACACAACTATCTCACATGTGGTTTTCAGTTTCGCGAGTTTTTTCACACCAATCGAAGAACAACTTTTGAGAAATTTAAGATTTTTGTTTTATGTTCTTCCACTACGCATGTGATGTCGTCCCTAGATTTCCCTACATCTTCCTCTTAAGTGTAGATGTTATACTAAGAAGGTATGAGGCCTTATATAAAAGAGAGGTATAAATGTATAAAGGTTCTCTCGTAAGCTTGTTAAAAGGAGAAGAGAGGTATACAGGTTCTCTCCTAAGTCCATGAAAAGGAGAGATCTGTAACAAAGGTAGTTGATCTTTACCCATTGAAAATAAGATTGGTAGTGAAAGTCGATGACCTCGAGGGAAGAGGAATTGGGAGTGGACATAGGTCAAGATGACTGAACCACTATAAATCTATTTGCATCCTTCTTACCTTGTCTTGTCATTACTTGCTGATTTATTTATTGACTACCCTTACTTATATTTTTAGTTAAATATATTTATGATATGGGTTTTATCGATTGAAAATTTTAAATCGAAACTTTATCTTGATAGCACTAATTCTTCATAAGTTTGCACATTAACTTGATGGGAACTTGCCTCTGCACCTGACACTCGATGAGTAGTTGTTTACGAACTTATAACTATTTGTTTAGCCTTCTAAAGTTCTTGTTTTCTCCATCCTTTATTTTTTTCTCTTGCACTCAAGGTGCTAACTGAATTGCTTGTAAAGCTTCTCTCTTCGCGAGATGTTGAAACTTGTCAATTGCTCGTTTTCAAACTAATCAACTTGCTATTTAACAGGTCCCTTAGGACCTATACGAGGTTGCAACTAGGCTGACCTTTTACGGATACATATATTACAAGGGCGCCTCATGACTTAGGCAATCACAGCTAAGTCCGAGAAGTTGGCACAAATGTGCTTCACGATTTAGGCAACTCCAACTAAGCCTGTGACTTAGCCGCAAGGGTGCCTCATGACTTAGGTAATTCCAACTAAGTCTATGATAGTATGATAGTCGAATCAAGACCCACTATAGTGGTAGTCACTAAGGCGGATCCACTCTCCCACCTACGACAATCAACTCAAGACCTGCTATGGTGGAAGCTACTAAAGTGGATCTACTCTCCCGCTATGACAGTCGAATCAAAACCTACTATAGCGGAAGCTGCTTTGACAAACTAATAATGATACTCTCACTATGGCTGTCGAATTAAGATCCATTATGATAATCAAATCATGACCCGTTATGGCGAAAGCCACTATGATAGACTGATATCGATCCTCCTACTCATGTGATCAAGTCAACACCCACTATTGCGAACTTACACTCCCACCCAAGCGATTGAGTACTTGCCCCCATAAGTTAAAGAACGGGTAGGCCCAAGAAGATCCAACCTCCTGTGTGGAAGAGGGAGACAAAAACAAATAAGGAAACATCCTAAAGCAAAAGGGGGAGGTCAAAAAATGAGAGAAAATGAACTCCCAAGCGGAAGGGGAAGAACAAAGATAGAGAGGGAGGAAAAGAGAAAGGGATCCCTTAGGTTAACACTCATCTGACAAAAGATTGCCCTAGCAAGAAAGTACAGCCCACCATAAACGGGCTTCATGCCAACCACCATGGTGCTAGTGATAAACCCGAAGATAAATAACGATCACATACCATACAGGAATGTAAGAAAAGCAACATCCTTTGAGACCTCGAAAAAAGCCTTTTTGGGACGAGTGATAAGGTTAATCTTGGCACCCTCCAGCTTCTCACACCACTTACTCCATACGATCGCCAATAGGAGGTCACGTTGCCTACCCTGACTTCCCGAAGTGGGCCCCGTAAAACCCACTCCTCACTAATCCCCCAGTTGGAAAAATAAACCTGGCTTTGCATTAATGGTCGATGGCATGGCCCAATTTCACTAGCCTTCCTTTCCAAACGAACAATAAGGGGACCACGCCCTGCCTGACCCAAAGAAGTAAGAAGTCCGATAGTCCCCAAACATTGCCCTCGGGAGCACACATCGACAAGCTGTTCGCATTAAATATTTTCACCACTCAGAATAAGGGGTGCCTTGACGGAGGCCCATTAGCTCTACCAAATGCCTAGGTATAAAAGCCACACCCTGGACTAAACCAGGGCAAGTAAGCAAAAGAGACTCTTTACTCTTTTGATTACACTACTGATATTATTGTTCTCCTCCCCCATGCTTTCTTAACTTAAGCATTGAAGGGGTCGAGTCGAGACACCCTCGATGCATGCCTATTGTGTAAGGTCATTGTTGTAGCCTAGAGGTGCAACCAGAAGGTTACCCAGCAAAGGGGACTGCCCAGCTCCTAAACCAAGCTTCACCATTCGAAGACTGAGCCGCTCTTGGCGAATTGCCTCTCTCTATAGATTCCTTCATCCTACCCATGAAGCCTGCTCTCCACATCAACCAAGAAGAGCCAGCATAAGGGACATACACTTTTGATAGAGAATTACCAATCGATGATCTCTATATGTTAAGGACCTCTTACCACTTGGAATGATACGTTAACTTAAGAAAATAGAGAAAACTCACATAAGATTCAAAGAGGGAGTTCAAATATTTTGCAAACTTAAGGAGGGATTCACTATTAGCAAAGTTCGAACGCTATATTTATAACCCCAAAAGGCCTTATAATTATAGTCAAAGCGATCATATGTTTATGATTTTGGAGTACTAGAGGTACTATCAATGACTTTAGTGGAGCCATCATCATAAAGTTTAACAACCGTGGTGCCATCACCAACAATATCACATCCCGAATTTATAAAAATAATAATAAATCAGTAATTTATTATTCATAATTTACATAATAGACTCTCTCCCCTTTTTTTTTTTTTTCATTCGTCTTTGAATTTAAATTCTTATCTTTATAATAGTAAATATTCTATTAACTAGAAAATGACCACATCTTCTTGATAGGGTCACAAGTTTCTTCCATCCAAGCTTCAGATCTATTACACGGTAGTAGATTACTCTGAAAATAAATATAAGATAAAAACATATCAGCAACCACACATGTTAGTAGAAACCTCAGAAAAATCATAAAAATAATCTTTAATATTCATGAAATATAAACATATATCAATAATTCAATAAGAAAATATATCGATTTATCATAAAACTTATGCATAAGAAAGATACGATAATTTCTTACATAATAAACAAAATCATGCATCGGCCACATGCAAAACACATATAATAATCATATAACAAAGGCATATATCACATGCGATGGTGCACTCTTCCAACAGCGGATGAAGAGGCATACTCCACGGGATGGATTCCTCCCAACAACGGATGGAGATAATCCATATCGCACTCCCAACAGCGATGGAGTGGTATCCCTCACCCGCCCAAGTGGGAAAACATTCCTCCCAACAGCGGATGGAGGAACCGTCTAACCATCATGTTTGACGGCCAGCTAATCCCCAAAGGCAATCACCATACCTGCCCTTGGTAGGGATACATAAACATTCATGATCATTCATTTACACTCATTCATTCACTCATACATCAAGAAATCAATATGATTAAATATTATGAGAGACAATACTTGATGTAAATCTATTCGACTATGTTTATTGGTGGCTCCGCACTATGATGGGCCTGCAGCTCTTTTCACAGGTTGCGCTCCCAATATGAACTACTAGTCTAGTCACATCTACTATATGATACTAATCATATCAATATCATAAACATAAAAAAATAGAAAACCAATAATCATTTTCAAATGACATCTTCAGATAAAACCTTTAAATTCATCAAATCATAAATGCATGAAACATCAATATCTTAATACTCCTCAATCAACCAAAACCCTAATTGGAATAGCTCAATTGACTTAAACCAAACTCAATTCGATTATGATCTAATGGAACCAACCTCAAATCCTTATAGAACTAGTCTGGAATCACCCTAGACTAGTATATTTTAGATTTGATTGATCTCGATTAGGTCAAGTAGGTTTGAATTAGTCAAGTTAGTTTGGAATCACCCTAAACTAGCTTTAACCGATCAAACCTATCTGATTTAGTCAATTAACGAGCTCAAACTAACAAGGGAGAGGAAATTGGACTATGTCGTATAGTGTTAGTCCAAACCAAACCAACCCACCTAAGTTTTGGATAGGTCATATGCATTGCACATGCTTATTCCAAGTAGGTTAAGTTAAGTACAAGGGGCTAGATAGAGGAGCGACAATATGTCTAATGTCAATCGCATAGTTGGGCAGACTTAACTTCATGGACTAGGCTAAGTCTCACTTATAAGTTGGGCTAAGCCTTACCATTGAACTAGGTTATGCTTGGCTCGCGAGTTGGTCATACCTAGATATATGAATTGGGGTCGTATCTGACCACATGAGCTGAGTCATACCTAGTCACATGAGCTGGCCCATGCCTGGCCACATGGTTGAGTCATATCTTACTACATGGGCTGAGTCATACATGGCTACATGGACTAGATCAACCTAGCCACAAGGACTGGATCATACTTAGCCATATGGGTTGGGTCGTACCTTACCACATGGGTTAGGTCGTACCTTGCCACATGGGTTGGCTCTTACTAGACCACATAGGCTGGATCATGCCTAGTCACATGAGCTATGTTGTACATGACCACATGGGCTGAGTCGATCCGGTCTGACAAATTAACATGACTCAAGTCGGACCCCAATTAAACTCCTCTTATCAAATTAAATTTTAATATTTAAAATTATTAAATAATAACTCAAATCCATTAACTAAAAATTTAAATTCATGATCTTAAATTTAAAACTAATTACATTATAGAATTTCACACATAATTCTTAAAACATAGATATATCTAATTAAATAAATTAGAACTATTATGCTAATTCAAAAATAAAAAATTTAATAATTAAATCAATATTAAAATTTACTTAAGCTTAGAGATTAATAATCATTCTAACATCACAAATCAATTATTATTATTTAGTAATCATGAAAATTTGAAATTAAAATATCATCATACATTATAAAATTATAATAATCTCAACATCAAGATTTCAAAACATAAGTCAAAACTAATTAAAAAGAAAAGATCATACATCTTCTCGACCATCCTTTCTTCAATATCATCTCTTTAGGAAGTTCTCTCATCAATCCTTCCATTATTAGACTCGGTGAGGAATGAGATCTCCCCGAAAGGTAAAGAATAATTTAATTTTTATTTTTAATTTATTTTTCTTTTACTTTCACATACAAAGAGAGTAATATAATATTCATTTCTTAGAGTCCACACACAAAAATGGAATGTAAACTATTTACTTCCTAAATATCAAATCATTCGTTAGGAAATAAATCAATTAATAATTTAATTGATTAGTAGAATTTCTAATTTATCCATGTGATTAAGGAAACTAAATTTAATTATTTTCTTAACTATAGTACATAAATAATAAAGTAATATATCATTTATAATAATTAATTTATGTTAAGAGAGAAATTATCGATGATTACAAATAATATCGATGAAGTGCTGATACCATCACCCCTAGATTGTGTTACACTACGTGTGGCCTTCTAAGTGTCCAAGTTTGTAATTTGGCTTCAACCAATGCCTTAAACTCCTCTTATCAAATTAATTTTAATATTTAAAATTATTAAAGAATAACTCAAATCCATTAACTAAAAATTTAAATTCATGATCTTAAATTTAAAACTAATTACATTATAGAATTTCACACATAATTCTTAAAACATAGATATATCTAATTAAATAAATTAGAACTATTATGCTAATTCAAAAATAAAAAAATTTAATAATTAAATCAATATAAAAATTTACTTAAGCTTAGAGATTAATAATCATTCTAACATCACAAATCAATTATTATTATTTAGTAATCATGAAAATTTGAAATTAAAATATCATCATACATTATAAAATTATAATAATCTCAACATCAAGATTTCAAAACATAAGTCAAAACTAATTAAAAAGAAAAGATCATACATCTTCTCGACCATCCTTTCTTCAATATCATCTCTTTAGGAAGTTCTCTCATCAATCCTTCCATTATTAGACTCGGTGAGGAATGAGATCTCCCCGAAAGGTAAAGAATAATTTAATTTTTATTTTTAATTTATTTTTCTTTTACTTTCACATACAAAGAAAGTAATATAATATTCATTTTTTAGAGTTCACACACAAAAATGGAATGTAAACTATTTACTTCCTAAATATCAAATCACTCATTAGGAAATAAATCAATTAATAATTTAATTGATTAGTAGAATTTCTAATTTATCCATGTGATTAAGGAAACTAAATTTAATTATTTCCTTAACTATAGTACATAAATAATAAAGTAATACATCATTTATAATAATTAATTTATGTTAAGGAAGAAATTATCGATGATTACAAATAATATCGATGAAGTGCTGATACCATCACCCGTAGATTGTGTTACGCTACGTGTATTAATGTAATTTGTAATTTGGCTTCAACCAATGCTTTAATACATCAACCACTCCTTCTGCATGTTGTATTAATGTATTAGAAGTGTCCAAGTTTGTAATTTGGCTTCAACCAATGCTTTAATACATCAACCACTCTAATACATGTTGTTGGAACTTCTAATACATTGTCAAAACTTTTAGCGTGTTGTCGAATCTTTCGAAATATTATCTTATCTTTTAATATTATGTTTAATTTTTGATACGTTTTCAATTCCTTGGTTTGATGATCTTTTTGTCACAACAATTGATTCTTCGGCTCAACGTTGGATCCTTTGACCGTTGGAAAATATAGATTATACTTATTAGTAACTATTTTATATGGAAATAATATTTAAATGCCTAATACTTTCAAGCTTGTTATTTAAACTATCATATTTAGTAACCAGTTCCTAACTTTTCTCAATAAAAATGGTCACAACACTAAAGAGTACATCTTCTTCTATTCAGTAATAAATGCAGGTACATTTAATTTTCTAAAAAAACAAATTAATGGGTCTTTGCACTGTATTAATGTCATCTAAGGAAGCATATCTCCAAGACGTGGTAGTATATACCGATTCTCTGGAACCAAATATTTCGTGATTTGTTACATACGACATTGGTGACTTCCATTTTTATTTTCAGAAAAGCCTATAAGTATCATCTTTGTCTCCCCAAACTAACTCCAACCAACGACATGGCTCATAAAATGATACTCGCTTATGTTCTCGTGGTGTTTTTAACACTGTCTAAAGGGCTTGTTTGGGGGATTCGTGGTGTGGGTTCAAACACAATCCATGATCCTTCCTCAGATATTATGCATGAGTTTCGAGAGATAAAGGAATTAGTATCACCGTCTGCTCCAACTCCGATCATTAATCCTTATGGAGAGATCAAGAGATCAATGCTTTTTGGTTCGAATTTGATCCATAATCTTTTTGAAGAGAGCAAGAAATCAGTGCCTTCTGGTCCGAACCCAATCCACAATCCTTCTGGAGAGATCAAGAGGTCAGTGCCTTTTAGTTCAAATTTAATCCATAATCATTTTGAAGAGAGCAAGAAATCAGTGCCTTCTGGCCCGAACCCAATTCACAATCCTTCGGGAGAGATCAAGAGATTAGTACATTTTGGTTCAAATTCAATTCATAATCCTTTTGAAGAGAGCAAGAAATCAGTGCCTTCTGGTCCGAACCCAATCCATAATCCTTCTGGAGAGATCAAGAAGTCAGCATCTTTTGGTTCGAATTCAATTCATAATCCTTTTGAAGAGAGCAAGAAATCAGTGCCTTCTGGTCCGAACCCAATCCATAATCCTTCTGGAGAGATCAAGAAGTCAGTGTCTTTTGGTTCGAATTCAATTCATAATCCTTTTGAAGAGAGCAAGAAATCAGTGCCTTCTGGTCCGAACCCAATCCACAATCCTTCTGGAGAGATCAAGAAATCAATGTCTTTTGGTTCGAATTCAATCCATAATCCTTTTGAAGAGAGCAAGAAATCAGTGCCTTCTGGTCCGAACCCAATCCATAATCCTTCTGGAGAGATCAAGAAGTCAGTGTCTTTTGGTTTGAATTCAATCCATAATTCTTTTGAAGAGAGTAAGAAATCAGTGCCTTCTGGTCCAAACCCAATCCATAATCCTTCTGGAGAGATCAAGAAGTCAGTTTCTTTTGGTTCGAATTCAATTTATAATCCTTTTGAAGAGAGCAAGAAATCAGTGCCTTCTGGTCCGAACCCAATCCACAATCCTTCTGGAGAGATCAAGAAGTCAATGTCTTTTGGTTCGAATTCAATCCATAATCCTTTTGAAGAGAGCAAGAAATCAGTGCCTTCTGGTCCGAACCCAATCCATAATCCTTCTGGAGAGATCAAGAAGTCAGTGTCTTTTGGTTCGAATTCAATCCATAATCCTTTTGAAGAGAGCAAGAAATCAGTGCCTTCTGGTCCGAACCCAATCCATAATCCTTCTGGAGAGATCAAGAAGTCAGTGTCTTTTGGTTCGATTTCAATCCATAATCCTGTTGAAGAAAGCAAGAAATCAGTACCTTCTGGCCCGAATCCAATCCATAATCCATCTCGAGAGATCTAGTAGAGGTCACTGCTACTGCTTTGGGTTCCAATTCCTTCAATAAGCCTTTTGAAGAAAACAAGCAATCAGTTACTGCTTGAAGATTCGGAAGCACTGATGTATGATTTTATAGAAATATAATAAAACAAATTATTTTATATAGTGTGTCATTTGCATGGTTTTATAGTTTGTTTCATATTATTAAAGTTTATCAATTTAACATAACTAATAAATTGGTTAATTTTTGTTACCTCATTATTCTCTCATGATTTATAAAATAATTAAATTTCATACCACATCCATAGACATATATTCTTATTATGATACTTTTAGGGTATGTGAAACATCTATTAACATAAGTGCTTCGATAGTTAAATTTCTCTTTTAATGGAATTGTTTATTGTATTTAGACTACCATTCTTTTCCATTAAGTTGATTTTCACTTGTCTTATATCTTTTAACTAACTTATCACTTTGTAGTATACCCAATGAATGATGTTTCTTCTGATGCTAACCCAATCAACAGTCAACGTACTAACATTTCACTATATTTTCATCGATATTTTTAATTGATTTGAACATATCAAGTATAAGCTTAAAGAGAGCAAGAAATATGTGACTTATGGTCCAAACCTAATCCATAATCCCTTTGGAGAGAGTAAGGAATCAATATCTTCTATGATATGATCCTAATAGGGTTGGGTCCTACTTAACCAAGAAGCAGCTAATAAAACTATATGAGATTGTAATAAATCCTACATAATCACCTTTATCATATAAAGAAGAGTGGTTAGGGTTTATATTTGGGCTTTTAGGCTTCTTGGACCGATCGAGTAGGGTTGAAGGCAAAAGGGATAACTTACTTAGGAAGCAGCCACTTAGGCTAGGGTTTAGAGTCCTATATAAGCACGTCGCCTCAATCTCTTTAGAAATTAGATTCATCTACAATTGTAGTCATATGATCGATTTTTAGAAGGATGAAACCCGTATAGTATTCTAAACCTATTCCACAATCCTATATTATGAAAGTATTTCGAAACAGCGAGCAATCTATTCATTCGAGTCCAAATCCAATCCATAATCCTTTTGGAGAACAAAATCTTTGGGAGAAAGTAAACAGTTTGTTCCTCCTCGTCTAGAGCTGATCCGCAATTCTCTCCTTGGAATTATATAAGGATGCTTTATTGTTTGTCACCCGTGGATGCTTTCTAATGTAGTTTGTAATGAAAGCAGACATTACACTATCTTGAATAATAATAATAATAATAATAATAATAATAATAATAATAATAATAATAATATAGTAATCAAGGGAAGCAATTTACGTGACTTCAACAAAGAGAAACTTTAAATAATGATCCAACTTGTATCGGCGATTTCTAGTTCAGTTTAAGTTGAAAGTAGACACTATTGCATCTTGAATAATAATAATAATAGCAATGATCCAATAAGGTTTTCGAAAGGGAAGTTGTTTTAGTATTTTAAATAAATCATTCAAGAGAAACGTTATCAATGGCCAACATCTGTCTAATAAATTGTTTAGACAGATTTTGGTTGTCTGATTCGAATTCAATTTGATTCTTTTTCTAACCTGATTTTTAGGTGAAAATTTTTAAAATAATATTTGAACCTGCAAAACTACGTCGAGACCTGTACCTACGAGACCCCTTTATAATAAAGGTTTAGATCTGATACGTCCGATTATTATGTCCAACCCACGATTGCATGACTCCTCTCCATGTTATATCGATCGGGTGTGGTCAGTTGGCTCCACTCTAAGGGGCCAAGTGACTCCGTCGTGTTGGCCACGTGGTGTCGATGTGTCGACTGGGTGGCTCTGTCGTGTCGGCCAAATGGCTTCACCATGTCGACCGTATGGAGTTAAGGTGTCGACCATGTTGAACTATGGATTCGACCATGTGGCCTCATCAGGTCATCTGAGTGGGCTTACCAACTCAGCTATGTGGAGTTGAGTTGCTGAGATGGAGCTGGAATGTAGGGTGTGTGGCGCTGACATGTCAGTTATGTTATTTTTCTCTATTCTCAAGTTGGGGAGCATAGTAAATTTATGTCAAGAAGTAAGGCTTGATTTGTGTTGTTGTTGATGCTGTGGGCTATAGGGTCTTTGGGGTTGGTGGGGATTAAGTTAATGCTTAGATGGTGGTCAAGGCATATTGTGGGTTAGTGCACAGTAGACCGACAAGTTCGGGTGTGGTGAGGCAGAGTGGGTCAACAAGATTAGACATGATGGCACATGATGGGTCAACATGGTTGGGCGTAATGGTGCATGATGGGCCACATGGTCGGGCATAGTGGTGAGGTTACATGCTGCACACGTTCCTTGTCTTAGTGAGTGGGAACATCTAAGTGGATCAAGGCATTATCTGATGAAGGATCATGTGTTGAGAAATCATAGGGGGCGACATTACATGTGCAACGGAAGAACATAAAATAAAATCTCCAATTTCTCAAAGATGTGTTCGTCGTCGTACGAATATTGATGCGTAAAATCCGTAAAACTTAAAACTACGTATATGAAAAATTATGTTACATAGGGAGATCGTATATCCCTGAATCCCTACAGATCTCTAGGAGAGGGTGAAGGAGGTTAAGCGTCCTCCTCTCTAGCAGTGATCCACACAGTAAGGCTGCGATGATGCCACTCAAAACTCCATGCTTGTTATCTGAGGTGGAGAAGGGGAGGAGAATAGGAGAGATAATCCAAAAAGACTTTAGCCTATGAACCATTGGCTCCCTCCTATTTATAGAGGTCTCCTGTCAACATAACCCTAATGAATCTGACCCTAATGGGTATTGGATCTCTATCCAACTACCAAAGCCTCTTAGATTAGTGGATATATATCCAATAATCTCTCATTAACTTTTCTTGGATCTCATCCATAGGATCCAATAATTTAGGGGCTTATTGGATATCCAATAAGAGAGGAGCTCCGGCATACATATCATATCCAAACCTTACTCATCGCAATGCCTACTATATATGTGTGACCCTCTAGGCCAAATATCGAGCTAACTATAAGTCATACTTGTCAGAACTCCTTCTGACTCAGTGAATTATTATCTTCATAATAATTCACTCGACACATCGACTATGAACGTACTAGGCCACTATGCCACAATCCCTAGATGATACAGGGGAATCCAATCTATTGGACTTGTTTGTTCTCAATTACCGTACACCTATAGTCCCTCAGTCATCTAATATCCCAAAGATTGTATACTAGGTATGGTGTTGTCAGATTCAAATGGTTTCTACTCGAGTCTCGCTCTAATCGAATTCTCCCGGAGAACTCTTTCTCTCTCAATTCGAATGACTCTAGCTAGGGATTTGTCTGAGTAAGAACACATGAGATATTTCTCTTATGACACTAAGAGTGGATGATCATCTATCGACACTCAATAGTTCTCGTAAGGTTGGCTACCATTCCCAATGACCGGCTGTGCTAGATCTGGAACTTTCAGACCTATAAGTTCGGTATTAAAGAGTGTAGTACTCATACAGGATCCTTGGTGTTTCAAGTCTAAGGATCAGATACACCACTAGGACCACAGAATCACTGTTTGACAATAAGGCATCATCAACCATCCAGCATTCCGTGAGCAGATTAATCAGTAAACTCATTCTCCAATGAGCACTTGTACTATCTCCCTAGTGTCCCTACACAAGCAGCTACGAGATCAGCTGCATCCATTATATGGACGGGTATACAACACACCAGTCTATCCGGTTATTTCGATATCCCTCAAGAGTAACTTTTGACAAGGATTATTTAGGATTTGTGTTTAATAGCGAATAGGTCTTATTATCATGATCTCATCATGATCCGATTCTCATTGCACATATTCATGAACATCACAATATATTCAAGTAACAAGCAATATAAAGTGATAAAATACTAAATAATAATAATAAGTAAAAAGATTGCATGTCAAGTCACACATGCCATCACTCACGTGATTGGCTTGCATGGCACGTATGACTAGTATCATGCACTATATCCACCTGAAATTGAGTTCTTATAGATAAGTCCTTAGCTTTCATGTAGTCATTGCATGGATCATGGCAAATTCGATGAGATTTTTTTGATGATCCGAATAACCCTTGGATTATCTAGATCATGCCACATGTCTTAGATCACTCTAGATTGTGCCCGCATACCCCTTCCCCCTTCTTTGAGATGTTCGGGAGGTAAATGAGTGGCCAAGTAGAAAAAACGCAAATCTCAGCCCTTCTAAATAATGGCCTATAACAATACTTGTTCCCCATATTTGATTGTAACTCGGATATCCTCGAACAATAGCCTTGGTTTTGATCACCCAATTATCGAAGGTTCATGATGTCATCTTCAACCTTTTCCTCTAGCACCTCAGACTCGAATAGATCACCGATCCCATCATCACCCTCAGTGTTGGTAGCAAAGGTTTTATTGTCGAAGGGAGCCGAGTCGATTGTTCTAGTGGAGGATACCCCCTTAAAGGTGAATCTACCTTGTGATGTGGCTCTGTCACCTATGGTGGAGTCCTTCAACTCGAACTCCATAGAGTTGACCTTCGACTTCGAGTTGATGTTTGCGTGGCCAAGTGACTGACCTTATGTGTCACGCCACATGTTTTACATATGCATAGATGCACTAGAGGTGGGGCTTCGCTTCCCCCTCCATCTAGTTTTTGTCGCTTTCAACTTTTGAAAGTCTTTGCTTGCCTAGATAATGCCAAATTCAAGGTGTTTTTTTGCAATGTTTGTTAAGAGATGTAAAAGGCTCCAAATCTCTTTGATACTAACCCTTATATTGGCCAACTATAGCCTATGCTTCAGGGGAGTCAGCATACTTCTTCTTCACCTGACTCCCATCACCACCCTCGATGTCGATAACAAAGGTTTTATCCTCAGAAGGGGCTGAGTCGATCTCTTTGTTAGAGGTTGCCCCCTTAAAGTTGAATCTACCTTGTGATGTGGCTCCGATCACCTATGGTGGAATCTTTCAACTTGAACTCCATAGAGTTGACCTTCGACTTGGAGACACTCTAAAACATTTATCGCATATCGATCAAGTTCGAGTTGATATTTGCTTGGCCAGGTGACTGACCTTATGTGGCATGCCACATGTTTTACACATGCACAGATGTATTAGAGGTGGGGCTTCACTTTCCCCTTCATCTATTTTTTATCGCTTTCAACTTTTGAAAGTTTTTGCTTGCTCAGATAATATTAAATTCATGGTGATATTTTGTGATGTTTGCTAGGGAATATAGAAGGCTCCGAATCTCCTTGGCACTAACCCTCTTGTATTGGTCAACTATAGCCTATACTTTAAGAGGGTCAGCATACTTCCTCTTCACTCGACTCTAATGTCAGTTTAAGGGGGATCTGACCTCTTGCAAGATTTGGAAGAAGATATTCTTTTTTGTTTCTTCGAAGAACTGATGGCTGATCAACTTGGATTGGTCTATCCGAAAATTCTCCAATGTTGCCCCAATGCAACAAAGGTTAGAAAAAGAAATTTCATCAACATACTCTAGCCCTATCTGAGTCCACTACAATCCTTTAGATGAGCGAGTAATGGCTCGTTAATGCAGGACTCAGACTTGCTCCTTAGGATAAGAAGTTAAGAGTCTTTATTTTTGAAGATTTACTTGGGCTGCCTAAAACTTGCTCGTCTCTTGCAAATATGGATCCCTTAGGGTTTTGCAGAAGAGAGAACAAACGAGCGGTGACAAGAAAACCCTAAGGGAGAGGATCCCAAGGGCAGTACTTACGTTTGAGAAAGAGGAAGATCCAAAATTAATGGCTAGTCCAAAACAAATGGGCCCTTCTTACACATACATACCCAAAACTTATGCAAATTACATATTTAGTGTTCGAATATGTTTTAAACCGCATTACTTTTAATTTAGTTTATGATGCCAAATCATAGATTTTATAAAATAATTTTAAAAATAAATAAATATATTTAATTATTTATTAGAAATATATAGATTAAATAATCAATAAATTATATTGATCTCTCGGTTCAATGTAGTATCAAGTCAACAATCGGGTGAGCTATTGGGCCAGCCTGTTGAATCTCGGATTTTGATGATGAAACCAATTGAGAAGTGTTTATGATTTGATCTGCATTTTGAGTGACATAGGATGCTTCGATTAAGATGAGATAATTAAAGCAGGAAGAATCATGTTGTGCCGGTGGAACATGTCAAAAGATTGGACGTCGAGTTGGTGGATCGATCGACGTATCGACAGAAGGCTTCGGGCCATGAATTTGGGCATTGGGCCAAGACGAGCAGATATTGTGCTAAGGATATCAGAGTTGCAGAGTCAATTGGCCGATTGGGCAATAGGCCGCAAGAGAGGATGATGCGCCGAAAAATCAAACGAAGCTCGATGGACCAATGACATGCCGGACAACATGATTAATGCTTAGTATTAATTGTCTAGATCAAAGTGTGTTTTTACATATGCAGGATTAACTACGATAGCAAGGCATGAAGCAAAATAAAGTCCCGGAGTCAAGGACGTGATTTCGTTGGGAGTTCGAGAGTACGTCGGAAGTCCAGACGTTCGTCGGAAGTTCTTTCAGAACTATCCGAGAAGTCTCAGAGCTTGCAAGAGAAGCTCATCGGAACTCACTAAGAAGATCATCGTGAAGTCCAGGAGCTTGTCGGGAGTCCGCTGGAACATTACTGAGAGATTGTCGGAAGTTTGCCAAAAAATCACCGGAAGCTCGCCGGAAGAAACTAGACTTACAGACTTGTTTAGTTTAGGAAATGTCTTGGATTTCATAGTTAGCACGTAATTGGGATTGAATTTGGGCCAACCCAATTATGGGCCAATTGGGCCCATGAAAGAACTATGTTGGGCCCAATGAAAAAAGGCCCAAACAGTGCCCCAAGAGGTAACACTATCGTGACATAGTCTTCGAGAGGTGGTGGTACCACCCAGACACAGCCTCCGAGAGGCTGCAGGTGGTGGTACCACCCAACACAGTGTTAGTGTCAGATTGACACTGGCGGTGGTACCGTTCGTGCCCAGGAAACCTGGGATAAGATATTTTTAGGCTCCAAGTTTGAATCAACTTGAGGCCTATAAATATCCCTCTCATCCCTGGTTAAGATACATAAGCATTGAGAGTAAACAAGATAGAAACTCTACTGTAATCTTGTGTGAAACTCCTCTCAAAGTTCTAAGTATTAGAATAGTTTGAGAGAGGAGTGAGTGGGGGAGTAAGGGTTATCTCCTAAACCTGGTAAAAGGAGAAAGAGCTATAAGAAGGAGGTTGATCTTTGCCTATAAAGGAAGATCGATAGTGGATGCCGGTGGCCTCGACGGAAGAGGAATCATCTGAGTGGATGTAGGTCACGACGACCGAACAACTATAAAATCGGCGTGTTCTTCTCTGGTTTGCATTTCAATATTTAAGCAATTTATCTTTACTGCAAACCTCTTTAATAGCTTACTGCCTTCAATATATTTACGAACATGTTTTTCAAGTTAAGTATTTCCGAGTTCGACTTTTATCGTACGAAAAGTTTTTTGAACCGACGTAATTTTACCGCTGCACTAATTCACCCCCCCCTTAGTGCCGACCCCTTTCCTAACAGTTGATATCAAAGCCTCGTTTTCTCATTTGGTTTAACACTTAAAGAGAAATGACTCTTTTTAGCTTTTAAGAGGGTCACTCTCTCATTCATCCTCCCTTGTTCAATGGGACGAACTACACTTATTGGAAAACTCGAATGAGAGTTTTCTTGCTTTCATTGAATCTCGATTTATGGCACATAGTTGAATTTGGGTTTCAACGGTCTTCTCTTCTAATGAAAGATTGTAATGATTTGGAGAAGAAGACTTTTTCTTTAAATGCTAGAGCTATGAATGCTCTTTTTTGCGTCTTAAAAAAAAATGAATTCAATCAGGTTTCTTTGTGCGAAACGACTTTCGATATTTGGCACATCCTCAAAATCACACACGAAGGCACAAATAGAGTTAAAGAGTCTAAAGTCAATCTTTTATTGCACAATTTTAAACTTTTTTGAATGAAACCAAGCGAAACCGTTGTTGACATGTACACTCGTTTTACGGATGTCGTCAATGGTTTAAAAGCACTTGGTAAAAGCTTTTCAGATTTTGAACTTGTACATAAAATTTTACGTTATCTTAATAAGAGTTGAGACTCTAAAGTAACGGCCATACAAGAGGCCAAGGATTTGAACCATTTTCCACTCGAAGAACTAATAGGGTCTTTAAAGACCAATGAAATGAGTTTTATAACACATATTGAACATGATTAACTTGAGAACCACCTTCCAAAGAAGAGGAAGGATTTGACACTTCGAATAAAAGATGACCACTCGAGCAATAGCTAAAGTGATAATAAACTTGAACTTCTCACAATAAAACTTAAAAAGTACTTAAAGCAAGAATCAAAAAATAAAAACAAATTGAAGAAGAAGAAAGCACTTTAGGACGAATCGAGCTCCTCCGAAGACGAGGAGAAAATCAACAAAGGAGAGGTGGCAAACTACGCCTTAACGGCTTTTGACGATGAGGTAAACGAAACTCTCTTAATTTATTTCGAAATTACATGATGCTTTTAATGAATTATTTTTAACTTAATTTAATTATTTTTCTTGAAAATTGTATGTTTAATGATGTAATAAAAATGTAAAAAAAAATTAGGATCATGCTTATCATGCTAGTAATTTTAAAAATGATAATAAAAATTATATATTTTATGATAAAGAAATAAAATGTTAGATTTAAATCTAATAATAATCCTATGTATGTTTTTCAAGAAGAAATAATGTGTATCTTGATGATTTTCGATTTTGATTGAAACCATGCTTGATGTCTTACCGAAAATATTAAGAAGTTTAATATCATACTTAATGATGATGCATGGATTTTGTATCGAAAATAAAGCTTGAAAAGTTAGATTCACCTAAAAAGAAAAATGCATGACTACAAAAAATAAAATGATGGAAAATGCTTTATGTTTGATGAAATCAATTTTGATAATGCATAATGATGTAATTATGTAATGAAAATATTAAATATTTTGAAACCATGTCTTGATGTCATACATAATGATCATGCTTAATAAATTTCGTAATTATACATGATGATTCTTGAGATTTATGAATTATAGATTTTTACGGTAATGAAAGTGACTTTTCTGATTTTTAAACGTTGATACATGTTTTTGGCATAAATAAAAAATACGTGGTTCTATGAAATAAATCACATGAATTATAACAACTAAAAAGAGAAAAATATTTTTCTTGAAATTTTTTTTTTCTCTATCTTATCAATTTTTCACTAAGAGATTGATAAAGTTGATTGTCATTTTGAATCTCATTAAAATGATTTTGATGAGTTGAATTTGAATGAGACTTATCTTAATTTTTTGATATTTATAACTTGAGATTTATTATGCATGAATCAAGATATTATATCATTTGATCTCCTATGTTTCTTTTTGCTATTTATAAAAATAAGAGATTTGATAAAATGAATCATGTATTTTGTAATTCAAGAGGTTTTATCTTTCATGACATGATATCTTTATATTTATGGCTTGTATGTGAAATGATTGAAATATTTTATACTATTTTATTCTTCTTTTATTCTTTCTTGTTTACATTGATAAAAGAGGGAAAAGTTTTGATCATGCATGGTAGGATGCAATTTGACAAATTAATACCATCATGATTCGAAATACTAGGATTTGTTGCTAATATTGATATAATTATGAATGATAATTTGAAATCATGCATATAATGATGATTTTATTTTTTGAAAATATACATGATGATTTGGTATTATGCATACAATGCTTATGCTTTTTAATTATGATGATGAATGTGATGTATTGCATATGATGTGAATTATGATTGCTTAGATTTGAATTCAAGATTTATCTCAATTATGGGATTTTGAAATAAGAATGATTACTTACCTTTGTCATGATTTAGAAATTGACGTAAAGGAAAAAAGAATTACAACATTGTATTCTTCCCTTCTTTTTGACATTGACAAAAGGGGAGAAATATCATTAGCTCATCTTGCAAAATTTAAAAACTTACACTTTGCAAAGGAAGCAAAATTGCTAGCTCAAACATTGCAAAGGAAGCAAAAATTTGCTAGTGTTCGGATCAAGAGCGCACTAAGAGGGGGGGTGAATCAGTGCAGCAGATAAAAATATCAGTTTTGAAAAATCTTTTCATAAGTTGAAAACCGAACTAAAAAATGCTTAACTTTGAAAGCGAAGTAAGAGCGTAAAGATAGCTTGAAGGCAGTAAACACTTAAAGAGGTTTGCAGTAAGGTAATAGCAAGAATAAAATACAAACCAAAGAACACGATAGTTTTAGAGTGGTTCGGTCAACGTGACCTACATCCACTTTCGGCTTCCTCCTCTGACGAGGTTACCGGCGTCCACTAGAGACCTTTTACACCTCTCTTCTCCTTTTACCGGGTTTAGAAGATAACCCTTACAAGCACACACACTCCTCTCTAAACAGAAATCAAAGTTTAAGCTAGAGGAGGGACTACACTTATGATCGCAGCAGCATTTTCTCTCTTTCAATCTCTCTGTGCTCGTGTGCTTTAACCAGGGATGAGAGAAGTATTTATAGGCTTTAAGTTGATTCAAACTTGGAGCCTAAAACTTTCCCATCCCGGGTTCCCCAGGCATGGGCGGTACCACCGCCCAGTGTTAATCTAACTGACACTGCCCTAGGCGGTACCACCGCTTGGGGGCCAGTGCTGGGTAGTACCACCGCCCAAACTGGCGGTACCACCGCCTGGCACCCTGCCAAGGGCGGTACAACCGCCCAGACTGGCGGTACTACCGCCTGGCACCCTACTAGGGGCGGTACAACCGCCCAGATTGGTGGTACCATTGCCTGGCACCATGCTAGGGGCGGTACAATCGCCCAGACTGGCGGTACCACCGCTTGACACAGTCTCGAAGACTGTGCCACAACGGTGAGACTTCTTGTGGCACTGTTTGGGCCTCTTATTGGGCCCAACACAGTTCTTACATGGGCCTTGCTGGCCCTTAATTGGGTTGGCCCAAATCCAAGCCCAACTACGTGCTAACTACGAAATCCTAAGATATTTGCTAAGCTAAACAAGTCCCTATGTATATTCTTCCAGCGATCTTCTGACGATCTCTCTGCAATGTTCCGGTGGACTCCCGACAAGCTCTTGGACTTCACGACGATCTTCTTAGCGAGTTCCGATGAGCTTCTCTGGCAAGCTCCAAGACTTCTCGGCTGGTTCCGCTAGAACCTTCGATGAACGTCCGAACTTTCGATGAACTCTCGAACTCCCAACGTAATCACGCCCTTGACTCCGGGACTTCATTTTGCTTTATGCCTTGCTATCATAGTTGATCCTGCACAAGTAAAAACACACTTCGATCTAGACAATTAATACTAAGCATTAATCAAGTTGTCCAGCATGTCATTGGTCCCTCGACTCTTCATTTGATTCTTCGGCGCATTGTCCTCTCTTGCGGCCTATTGCCCAATCGGTCAGTTGACTCCTACAAAAGAGAAAACGATTTAGAGAAAACGTTTCACTAAAGATCCACAAACAATCATCTGAGTAAACACTTCATAACTAATGCAAATTACAAATAGACTTTACAAGCTCGGAACGGTTACACAACAAAGGGTCTAAATGGTCCACTATAAATCGAAATCTCTCATAAGTGTCCATATGACACAACCTTTATTTATAAGCCTAAAATAGCCACCAAACCCAACTAAATTAGGGTTGTTAAGCCTTCGATTATCCCTCTACATGTTGTGCAAAGTATGAATAAACCAAGAGACACGAACATACTTGAGCATTACATTAAACACCATGTTTATAGTTTTGTCCGTAACATTCTCACACACTTATTCCTTCGATGTCCTCCTCGAAGACTTTACCAACACTACAACACCTCGCCTTTGTTGAGTCTTCAATCTTTTGCTCCAACTGCAATACGCCTCTTGGCTCCCAGTTGCTCTCCACCGTTGTTGTTGAGTAGTCGAACTTTTGATCCGCCATGCTACTTCAACTCGCCAATTACTCTGACTCTAGTATGGGGTTGGCTGAGTTGTGTTGATCCTTGTTGGTTCCTGCGAATCCTTCAAGAAAAGACTATCCTTACTATACGTTAGTCTCTTAAATGTCTCACTCTGCTTAAACTGGATGGATACTTGTTGGAGCTTTAACGAGCAACGTTTCGCAAACTTTTAAAGTTTTTGAGTCATTTCTTCATAAAATTTGTCCATCGACTCTTCTTTCACTTAGTTGTCACTTCTGCTCTTAATTTATAATGGTTTAATCTTTTTAACTCACGTCCGCTCCTAATTTCAGTATCCTCGGGTCATTAACTTTCATTAATAATTTTTTTATTTTTTTAACAAGCGGATATCAACTATAACTTTTATAACGTTCTTATTTTAATACTTAGGGGAAAATCTTATATTCAATCTTATATAAAAATCTTATACCATTTAGAATGATACGTTTAAGAAGTGGGAAAATTAGATGAGTATATAAATCGTAAATTAGGACGGGTGTAAACTTACCTTAGAATTTTAATTGAAAAATAACTATTTGAAATAAAATTAGATGAGTATATAAACACAAGTGAGAAATGTAAATTAGAGATAAAGAGAGACAAAATTTATAATGGTTTAGTCTTATTAACTAACGTCTGCTCTTAATTTCACTATCCTCGGGTCATTGATTTTCTTTAATAATTTTTTATTTTTTTAACAGGTAGATATCATCTATAACTTTTATAATGTTCTTGTTTTAATACTTAGGGAATAATCTTATATTCAATCTTATATAAAAATATTATACCATTTAGAATGATACGTTTTACTGAAAGAAGTGAGAAAAACTCAAATAAGACTCAAAGAGGAAGTTAAAATATTTTGCAAACCCAAAGATAAATGCTCTACTAGCAAGAGTCGAACACCATATATATAACCCCAAAAGACCTCGTAATTATAGCCAAAATATCATATATTTATGATTTTGGTATATTAGAGGTACCATCATTGACTTTGGTGGGTACCACTATAGTAAAGTTTGATACAACCTTTACTTTTGACATTAGCAATAGTATTGCCACCATAGGTGGTGCCCTCACCAATAATATTAATAAAGTATTGATGTTATCGTCAATTGACTCAAGTGGTATCATTGCCCCTAATCATATTATTCTATGTGTAGCCTTTAAAAGGTCCAGCCCAATTTGAAGCTCAATAATTACCTCAACAAATGCGCTTTATTTTATATCAGTAACAATCTAACTCTTGTTGCATGTTGTTAAAGCTTTTGGTATATTGTTCAAACTTCTAATTTGTTGTCAAAACTTGCATGTTGTTGAAACGTTGTGTTATCGAATCTCCCAACACGTTACCTTATCCTTTAACATTATGTTTGATTTTTGACACGTCGATAAATTCTTCTACTTGATATTCAATTCCTTAGTTTGATGATCTTTTGTCACAATAATTGATTCTTTGGCTCAACGTTTGATTCTTTGAAAGTTCAAAAATATAGATTATACTAATTAGTAACTATTTTATATGAAAATAATATTTAAATACCTAATACTTTCAAGCTTGTTATTTAGACTATCATATTTAGTAAGCAGTTTGGTAACTTTTCTCAATAAAAATTGTCACAACACAAAAGAACATGTCTTCTTATATTCAGTCAATGGTTCTTAGAATGTTAAAAAATGCAGGTACATTTAAAATTTTCTAAAAAACCAAATTAATAGATCTTTGCACTGTATCAATATCATCTATGAAACATATCTCCAAGACGTGGTAGTATATACCGATTCTCTGGAACCAAATATTTCGTGATTTGTTACATATGACATTGGAGGCTTACATTTTTTAGTTTCAGAAAAGCCTATAAGTATCATCTTTGTCTCCCCAACCTAACTCCACACCAACAACATGGCTCATAAAATGATACTCACTTACGTTCTTGTGGTGTTTTTAACACTATCTAAAGGGCTTGTTTGGGGGATTCGTTGGGTACCACCGTCTGCTCCGAGCCCACTCACTAATCCTTCCTCACATATTATGCATGAGTTTGGAGAGATGAGGGAATTAGTACCACCGTCTGCTCCGAGCCCACTCAATAATCCTTCCTCACATATTATGCATGAGTTTGGAGAGATGAGGGAATTAGTATCACCGTCTGCTCCGAGCCCACTCATTAATCCTTCTGGAGAGATAAAGAGATCAATACTTATTGGTTCGAACTTAATCCATAATCCTTTTGAACAGAGCAAGGAATCAGTGCCTTCTGGTCCGGACCCAATCCATCATCATTCCGCTCCGAGCCCACTCATTAATCCTTCTGGAGAGATAAAGAGATCAATACTTATTGGTTCGAATTTAATCCATAATCCTTTTGAACAGAGCAAGGAATCAGTGCCTTCTGGTCCGGACCCAATCCATCATCATTCCGCTCCGAGCCCACTCATTAATCCTTCTGGAGAGGTAAAGAGATCAATACTTATTGGTTCAAATTTAATCCATAATCCTTTTGAACAGAGCAAGGAATCAGTGCCTTCTGGTCCTGACCCAATCCATCATCATTCCGCTCCGAGCCCACTCATTAATCCTTCTGGAGAGATAAAGAGATCAATATTTATTGGTTCGAATTTAATCCATAATCCTTTTGAACAGAGCAAGGAAACAGTGCCTTCTGGTCCGGACCCAATCCATCATCCTTCCGGAGAGATCTAGAGGTCACTGATTTGGGTTCGAATTCCTTCGATAAATCCTTTTGAAGATAACAAGCAATCAGTTACTGCTTGAGGATTCGGAAGCACTGATGTATGCTTCTACAGAAATATAATAAAATAAGTTGTTTTATATAGTGTGTCATTGACATGGTTTTATAGTTTGTTTCATATTATTAAAGTATATCAATTTAACATAACAAATAAATTGGTTAATTTTTGTTACCTCATCATTCTCTCATGATTTATAAAATGATTAAATTTCATACCACATCCATAGACATATTCTTATTATGATACTTTTAGGATATGTGAAACATCTATTAACATAAGTGCTTCCATAGTTAAATTTTTCCTCTAATATAACTCATTTTATAGGTTATTAAAGATACTTATTTGAAAAATGGTTCAAGTTCTTTGATTATTATATTGTTGTTATTTTTGAATCTTAATTTTTAGAAAGTGATCGTAAAATTTTATTAATAAGTTCAAAATTCAAAAAAATATTTGTCAATAACTTTTAAACTATTAACGATATCCGTAAAATGGGCGTATATATCTCTAATGGTTTCGTTAGGTTTCATATGAAATAATTTAAAATTATGCATCAAAAGATTAATTCACGAATCTTTAACTCTAATAGTGTCTTCGTGTGTGATTTCAAGAGTGTGCTGAATCTCATAAGTAATTTCACAAATAGAAACTCGATTGAATTCATTTTTCTTCAAAACACAAAATAGAGAATTCATAGCTCTAGCATTTAAAGAAAATATTTTCTTCTCTAGAACAATTCATTCGTTCATTGGTCTAGAGGGTTTTTGAAAGTAATTTTCAACAATACTCCATAAATTTAAATCCAAAGAAAGCAAGAAAACTCTCATTCGAGTTTTTCAATATGTGTAGTCCGTCCCATCGAACATAGGAGGACGAATAATAGAGTGACCATCTTAAAAGCCGAAAAGAGCTATTTCTCTTGGGTGTTAAACCAAATGAGAAAAACGTGGCTCTGATACAAACTGCTAGGATCGAGTCAGAACTAAGAGGGCGGGGTGAATTAGTGCAGTGAATAAAGATGACGTCGGTTTGAAAATCTTTTCATTTCGATAAAAAATTGTATCGAAAATGTGCTTGATTTGAAAACGTACGGAAGAGTGTAATGAGAAAGTAAAGTAAGTGGGGCAGTTTACAGTAAAGGTAAATTACACAAATATAAATACAAACCGAGTTTTATAGTGGTTCGGTTGTCGTGACCTACATCCACTCCTGATTCCTCTTCCGTCGAGGCCACCAACATTCACTAACAATCTTCTTTCAACGAGCAAAGATCAACTACCCTTTTATACTTTTTCTCCTTTTTAGGGGTTTAGGAGACAACCCTTATAAGCCTCTCTTTCTTAGACCTAAACAAATTTCTAAATACTAGGAAGAAGTGATCCTAAATCCTAAGAGAGTTTCCTAATTTTTTTCTCAAGTATTTTCCCCCCTTTTTCAACTCAATTTCGTGCTTTATTCTTGCTACTCCATGCAGGAATAGTTTAGGTATTTATAGACCCCAAATGGCTTCAAAATTAGAGCCAAAAAAGGTCTTATCTTGGGTTTTCCGGGCCCTGGCGGTACCACTGCTTGTGTTGGGTTGTACCACTGCCTACAATACTGACACTAGGTAGTACCACCACCCAGTCTAGTGGTACCACTGTCTGACACCTTGCAATTGGGTGGTACCACCGCCTAGTCTGGAGGTACCACCACCCAGACTGGCGGTACCACTGCCTAACATAGTCTTGGAGACTATGCCATTGACGGTTCCACCTATTGAGTCACTGTTTGGGCCTTTTTCTTGGCCCAACATAGCCTAAACTTGGGCCCAATTGGCCCCTAATTGAGTTGGCCCAATTCCAACCCAATTACACCTAAAACCTACTTCGATCTAGACAATTATTACAAAGCTAAATCAAATGTTGTTCAGTATGTTATTGGTTCATCGATGCCTCATCCGATTCTTCGACGCATCGTCTTCTATTGTGGCCTATTGCCTAATCGGCCAGTTGACCTCCGCAACTCTGATGTCCTTGGTGTAATTTCTGCTCTTCTTGGCCCGATGCCCGAACGCATTACGATAAGATAGCGAATCACGATATAGGTGAGCCTCGAGGGACTCGACTAACTCAACCTACATCAAGAATCGATCCCTACCTATAATGATGGAAGGCCATATGGGTCAATCTAATTGCCTCACATTTACCGACTTAATATTGTCAAGAGAGAGGATTTTGATTTGGTCTCCAAATATGACATGCCACACACATACATATTTAATATATAGCTACATTGCATGCAAATATATATACATATTTAGTATGTGTACAAATAATCACATATCACATGAGCAATCACAACAGATGATCATGGATCACAGCCTAATGTGATTAAGCCCGAGCTAGTGGGTCTAATCACTCACATCAAAATCTATGTGTGCAGCAATGCATCTTCATGTCATGTTATCATCCATCTCATCCTCGTCGGTTCCGTCGGTATTTCGACGCATTTTTATGCATCTTGATCGTTCGTCTCGACCTCGTGGGTCCCGCTATCGCTTCCATGCTCCCGTTATGTCTCCTCATGTGATTACAACTTAATCATAGGCACACAAGCTCGACAATAAACGAGAAATAAAATGAAGGCTCATATGTCCCAATAATAATAATCATAAGTACACACATCACACGACCCATGATCATCCGTCCACATATCATACATCACGTGTACACATCATCATCATGTAGGACTACTATATAATAATAATAGTAATCAATTAAACCTTTTAATTAATTAATATTTTTTGAAATTGGAGACACAAGAAATTTTTTGAATGGTGAGGGGTATTTTGGTAATTTGGACAAAAAAGAGAATTTTACTTTTTTAAATTCACAGGGGCAAAACTACGTCGGGGGTAGGGGCGCCGCCCTTGCAAGCGGGTACACCTGCGGGCACCACTACCCCCGTGAGCGGCTATGCTAGCGAGCGTAGAGCCCGTAGGTGCCGCTACACCGCCGCCTCCGTAGGCGCCGCTTGTTGGGGCTCGAGCGCGGGCCCAGCGCCCATAAGCGACCGTCGCTGGCAAGCCCCACCCCTATGGGTGGCTCGTCCGAGAGCCCAACGCCCGTAAGCGCCGCCCTTGCATGCAAGCGATCACGGTTGCAGGCAGCCCTACCTACGGGCGTAATGCCCGTGCACAAGCAGTCGCTATTGCAGCAACCCGCCAGTCGCCAGCCGGAAGCTTGCCCTTTCTCACTATTGCGTCAACGATTTTGACATCAAAAGCTTCTCTAAACCACAACACACATAGTTCAAAACCAATCTTTCGCACGAACAACCTGACTCTGATACCACTATAGGGAAATCTAGGGGGCGACATCACATGCGCAGCGGAAGAATAGAAAAAAAAAATCTTAAATTTTTCAAAGATGTGTTCGTCGTCGTGCAAAGATTGGTGCGCAAAAACCATAAAATCGAAAACCGCGTATATGAAGATTGTGTTACCTAGGGAGATTGTATATCCCTGGATCCTTGTAGATCTGTAGGAGAGGGTGAAGGAGGTCAAGCACTCTCCTCTCTAGTGGTGATCCACATAGTAGGGCTGCGATGATGCTCCTCAAATCTCTAGGCCAACTACTTGAGGAGGAGAAGAGGAGGAGAATAGGAGATGACAACCTAGAGAGGCTCTAGCCTATGAACCTTTAGTTCCCTCCAATTTATAGAGGTCCCCTGTCAACTTAACCCTAATAGATCCTACCCTATTGGGTATTGAAATTTCATCCAACTACTAAAGCTTCTTAGATTAGTGGATCTCTATCCAATAATCTCTCATTAGCCCTTATTGGATCTCATTCATAGGATCCAATAATTCATGGGCTTCTTGGATATCTAATAAAATAGGAGCTCAGACAGATATTTCATATATGAACCTCCACTTATCGTAATGCCTGTTAGGATGAGTCACCATTAAGAGGGGGGGGGGGGGGGGGGGGGGGGATGGCGGGGGTTGAATTAGTGCAATTGATAAAATTACGTCGGTTCAAAAATCTTTCATTCGATTAAAACCAATTTCGGAAAGATGTTAACTTGAAACACATTCATAAGAGTGTATAGCTAAAGTAATGAGGAAGTATGGCAGTTTGCAATAAATGTAAATAGCAAATCAGAAATGTAAACCAGATTTTATAGTGGTTCGGTCGTCGTGACCTACATCCACTCTCGATTCCTCTTTCGTCGAGGCCACCGGTACCCATTAACGATCTTCTTTCAACGGGCGAAGATCAACTATCCTTTTACACTTGATTCTCCTTTTGACAGGTTCAGGAGAGAACCTTTACACCCCCACTTACTCCTCTTTAAAACCACACTAACACTAAGAGCTTGAGATGAGTTCACATAAGATTACAACAGCGTTTTCTTTTCTTTTTACTCTCAGTTGTGTGTGTTAACCAGGGATGAGAGGGGTATTTATAGGCCTTAAGTAGATTCAAACTTAGAGCCTAAAAATGTCTCATCCCGGGTCCTCCGGGTATTGGCGGTACCACCGCTTATGTTGGGGGTACCACCGCCTACAACATTGACACTAACACTGACACTGGGCGATACCACCACCTAGTCTGGTAGTACCACCGCCTAACAGTCTCTCAGAGATTGTGTTTAAGCGGTACCTTTCACTTGGCCTAATACAGCCCAAACTTGGGCCCAATTTGCCCCTAATTGAGTTGGCCCAATTCCAACCCAATTATATGCTAACTACGAATTTTAAGGCATACACTAAGCTAAATAGGTTCGGTAAATCTAGGTTTCTTCCGGTGAGCTTCCGACGATCTTTTAGCGAACTTCCGACGATCTCTCGGTAATGTTCCAACGGATTCCCGGCAAGCTCCTAGACTTCATGACGATCTTCCTGGCGAGTTCTAACGAGCTTCTTTGGCAAGCTCCTGGACTTCTCGGTCTATTCTGGCAAAACTTCCGATAAACGTTCGGACTTCCGACGAACTCTGGAACTCCAAACGAAATATCATTATTGACTCCGAGATTTCATTTTGTTTTATGCCTTGATCGTTATCATAGTTAATCCTGCACACTTAAAATCTACTTCGATCTAGATAATTGTTACAAAGCTTGAATCAAATGTTATCCGGCATGTCATTGGTTCATCGATGCTTCATCTGATTTTCGGCGCATCATCCACTCTTGTGGCATATTGCCCAATCGGCTAGTTGACCTCCACAACTCTGATTTCCTTGGTGCAATTTCTTCTCTTCTTGGCCCGATGCCCGAACCCATGGCCCGAGGCCTTCCGTCGATACGTCGATCGATCCTCCAGCTCGACGTCCAATCTTCTGACATGTTCTACTTCGGTCCAACATGATTCTTCCTACTTTTAATTATCTCTCCCTGATCAAAGCTTCCTGCGTCACTCAAAATACAAATCAGATAAACATTATCAATTAGTTTTATCATCAAAATCTGAGATTCAACAATGCCTACCATATATGTGTGACCCTCTAGGCCTAATATCAAGCTGGTTGTGAGTCATACTTGTCAGAACTCCTTCTCACTCAATGAATTATTATCTTTATAATAATTCACTCAACTCATCGACTATAGACGTACAAGGCCACTATGCCACAATCCCCAAACGATACAGGGGAATCCAATCCATTGGACTTGTCTATCCTCAATTACCGTGTACCTATAGTCTCTCATCCATCCAATATCCCAGAGACTGTATACTGGGCATGGTGCTGTCAGACCCATACGGTTTCTACTCGAGTCTCGCTCTAATCGGATTCTCCCGAAGAATTCTTTCTCTCTCAATCCAAATGACTCTGGCCAAGGATTTGTCCGAGCAAGAACACATGGGATATTCTTCTCATGATACTGAGAGCGAATGATTCTCTATCGACACTCAATAGTCATCGTAAGGTTGACTGTCACTCCCGATAATCGGTTATGCTAGATCTGGAACATCCAAACCTATAAGTCTGATATCAAAGAGTGGAGTACTCATTTAGGATATCCTTGACATCTCAAGTCTAAAGACCAAGTACACCACTAGGATAATGGAATCGTTGTCTGATAATGAGGTATCATTAACTATCTAGTATTTTGTGAGTGGATCAATTAGTGAACTCATTCTCCAATGAACACTTGCACTATATCCCTAGTGTCTCCACATAAGCAACTATGAGACCAACTGCCTCTATTATATTGACGGGTATATAACACACCAGTATGTCCGGTTATCTCAATATCCCTCTCGAGTAACCTATGACCATGATTATTTAGGGTATGTATTTAAAGGTGAATCGGTCTCATTATCGTGATTTCAGCACAATCCGATTCTCATTGCATATATCCATGGACATCAGAATATATGTATGTGCATATGCAACAATCAATATAAAGTGATAAAATACCAAAATATAATAAGCAAAAAGATTGTGTGTCAAGGCACACGTGCAATCACTCACGTGATTGGCTTGCAGGGCACCTATGACTAGCACCGATAAGGTTAGGTACGGTGGGGCATAGTAAGTCAACAAGGCTAGGCATGATGACACATGATGGGTTGACATGGTTGGGCGTGGTGCCGCATGATGGGCCACACGATCAGGCATAGTGATGAGGTCACATGCTGCACATGTTCCTTCTCTTAGTGAGTGGGAAGATCTAGGTGGATCAAGGCATTCTTCGATGAAGGATCATGCACTATACCCACTTGAAATTGAGTTCTCATGGAGAAGTCCTTAGCTTCCATATGGTCATTGTGTGGATCATGGTAGATTCGATAAGATTTTCCTAATGATCCGAATAACCCTTGGGTCATCTAGATCATGACATATGTCTTGGAGCACTCTAGATTGTGCTTGCATACCCCTCCCCCCCTTCTTTGAGATGTTCAGGAGGTAAACGAGTGGCCAAGTAGCAGAAGCACCAATCTCAACCCCTCTAAATAGTGACCTATAGTAATACTTGTTCCTCATATTTGATTCTAACTTGGACAATAGCCTTGGCTTCAATTACCAAGATATCAAAGGTCCGTGATGTCATCTTCAACCTTTTCCTCTAGCACCTTAGACGCAAATAGATCATCGATCCTATCACCACCCTCGGTGTCGACAGCAAAGGTTTTATCCTCGAAGGGAGCTGAGTTGATTGCTCTATGGAGGTTGCCCCTTCAAAGGTGAATCTACCTTGTGATGTGGCTCTATCACCTATGGTGGAGTCCTTCAACTTGAACTCCATAGAGTTGACCTTTGACTTGGAGACACTCCAACAAGTTTATCCCATATCGATCAAGTTCGAGTTGATGTTTGCTCAGCCAAGTGACTGACCTTATGTGTCACGCCACATGTTTTACACATGCACAGATGCACTAGAGGTGGGGCTTCACTTTCCCCTCCATCTATTTTTTGTCGCTTTCAACTTTTGGAAGTTTTTGCTTGCAGATAATGTCAAATTGATGGTGCTTTTTTACGATGTTTGCTAGGGAATGTAGAAGGCTCTGAATCTCCTTGACACTAACCCTTATATTGGCCAACTATAGCCTATGCTTCAAGGGGGTCAACATACTTCCTCTTCACCCGACTCCAATGTTAGGTTAAGAGGGATCCGACCTCCTACAAGGGTTGGAAGAAGAGGTTCTTTTTTGTTTCTTCAAAGAAATGATGGCTGATCAACTTGGATTGGTCTATCCAAAAATTCTCCAAAGTTGCCCCAAGGTTACAAAGGTTAGAAAGAGCAATTTCATCAAATTACTCTAGCCCTATCCGAATCCACTACAATCCTTCAAATGAGCGAGTAATGGCTCATTAATGCAAGAGTCAACCTTGCTCCTTAAGATAAGAAGTTAGAGTCTTTCTTTCCGAAATGAGCGGTGAAACTTGCTCTTCTCTTGCAAATATGGATCCCTTAGGGTTTTGCGAGAGAGAGAGAGAGAGCAAACGAGCGGTGATAAGAAAACCTTAAGGGAGAGGGTCCCAAGGGTGGCACTTACATTTGCAAAACGACAAAGATCCCAAATTAATGATCAGTCCAAAACAAATAGGCCCTTCTTACACGTACATACCCAACACTTATACAAATTACATATTTACTGTTTGAATATGTTTACATGAATTGAAAACCTTTCAAACCGCATCACTTCTAATATAGTTTATGATATCAAAATCATAGATTTTATAAAATAATTTTAAAAATAAATATATTTATTTATTTATTAGAAAATTATAGATTAAATAATCAATAAATTATATTGATCGCTCGGTGCAACGTAGTATCAAGTCAACAATCGGGTGAGCTATTGGGCCGGCCCACATTGTATAATCCTATATTTCATACATACAAACCTACAACTTAATTTGTAAATTAGTGATATTTTTTATAATATTTATCGATTGGAATAAAGCATTTGCGGAGATCCTAATATTTTGAACACAAAAAAGAAAATTTTTGTGACAACATTAGTGATAATATTGTGATTAATTCATAAATTTGAAGGATTTAGGATGAAAATCTAATGGCAAACCATGTTTTGGTATTTAAAAAATTAATTTAGTTCTAATTCATTCAGTAAATCATCTTTTAGTGGCATACATAAATATTTAGTGTACAAAATTTATAAGCAGCTGTTGTGGTGGAGGCATTGCATTCTTATTATATTTCCAAGTCTAGTAGTCATCAAATTTAGATGAATATCTTTAAACCATAATCTTATTTTGAGTGATAAGAGTCTAAGAAATGACGATCTATCCGTTAGATCCTCACTCTTTCTCTAGAGAATATTTTTGATGATATGAGTAGTTTTGTTAAGAGAATTATTTGACATCCGAGGAAATAAAAAGGCATAGCGCTAAGGATAAAATTATACCCACTAGCTTGAGAAAGTAGAGAACCGCTAACTTAGCTCTATTGTGATTTATGATAGCTTCGTAAGACGAAGCAAATAACTTAGTAGAGAAACAACAAGGAATTATTATTAATTTTTAAGATATCAAAAATATGCCTCGGTAATTGTACTTACGAAAGAAAATCTCGCATTTGCTTAGATTAATATTCTAAATCGTAAATTAGGACGGGTGTAAACTTACCTTAGAATTTTAATTGAAAAATAACTATTTGAAATAAAATTAGATGAGTATATAAACACAAGTGAGAAATGTAAATTAGAGATAAAGAGAGACAAAATTTATAATGGTTTAGTCTTATTAACTAACGTCTACTCTTAATTTCACTATCCTCGGGTCATTGATTTTCTTTAATAATTTTTTATTTTTTAAACAGGTAGATATCATCTATAACTTTTATAATGTTCTTGTTTTAATACTTAGGGAATAATCTTATATTCAATCTTATATAAAAATATTATACCATTTAGAATGATACGTTTTACTGAAAGAAGTGAGAAAAACTCAAATAAGACTCAAAGAGGAAGTTAAAATATTTTGCAAACCCAAAGATAAATGCTCTACTAGCAAGAGTCGAACACCATATATATAACCCCAAAAGACCTCGTAATTATAGCCAAAATATCATATATTTATGATTTTGGTATATTAGAGGTACCATCATTGACTTTGGTGGGTACCACTATAGTAAAGTTTGATACAACCTTTACTTTTGACAGTAGCAATAGTATTGCCACCATAGGTGGTGCCCTCACCAATAATATTAATAAAGTATTGATGTTATTGTCAATTGACTCAAGTGGTATCATTGCCCCTAATCATATTATTCTATGTGTAGCCTTTAAAAGGTCCAGCCCAATTTGAAGCTCAATAATTACCTCAACAAATGCGCTTTATTTTATATCAGTAACAATCTAACTCTTGTTGCATGTTGTTAAAGCTTTTGGTATATTGTTCAAACTTCTAATTTGTTGTCAAAACTTGCATGTTGTTGAAACGTTGTGTTATCGAATCTCCCAACACGTTACCTTATCCTTTAACATTATGTTTGATTTTTGACACGTCGATCAATTCTTCTACTTGATATTCAATTCCTTAGTTTGATGATCTTTTGTCACAATAATTGATTCTTTAGCTCAATGTTTGATTCTTTGACAGTTCAAAAATATAGATTATACTAATTAGTAACTATTTTATATGAAAATAATATTTAAATACCTAATACTTTCAAGCTTGTTATTTAGACTATCATATTTAGTAAGCAGTTTGGTAACTTTTCTCAATAAAAATTGTCACAACACAAAAGAACATGTCTTCTTATATTCAGTCAATGGTTCTTAGAATGTTAAAAAATGCAGGTACATTTAAAATTTTCTAAAAAACCAAATTAATAGATCTTTGCACTGTATCAATATCATCTATGAAACATATCTCCAAGACGTGGTAGTATATACCGATTCTCTGGAACCAAATATTTCGTGATTTGTTACATACGACATTGGAGGCTTACATTTTTTAGTTTCAGAAAAGCCTATAAGTATCATCTTTGTCTCCCCAACCTAACTCCACACCAACAACATGGCTCATAAAATGATACTCACTTACGTTCTTGTGGTGTTTTTAACACTATCTAAAGGGCTTGTTTGGGGGATTCGTTGGGTACCACCGTCTGCTCCGAGCCCACTCACTAATCCTTCCTCACATATTATGCATGAGTTTGGAGAGATGAGGGAATTAGTACCACCGTCTGCTCCGAGCCCACTCAATAATCCTTCCTCACATATTATGCATGAGTTTGGAGAGATGAGGGAATTAGTATCACCGTATGCTCCGAGCCCACTCATTAATCCTTCGGGAGAGATAAAGAGATCAATACTTATTGGTTCGAACTTAATCCATAATCCTTTTGAACAGAGCAAGGAATCAGTGCCTTCTGGTCCGGACCCAATCCATCATCATTCCGCTCCAAGCCCACTCATTAATCCCTCTGGAGAGATAAAGAGATCAATACTTATTGATTCGAATTTAATCCATAATCCTTTTGAACAGAGCAAGGAAACAGTGCCTTCTGGTCCGGACCCAATCCATCATCATTCCGCTCCGAGCCCACTCATTAATCCTTCTGGAGAGATAAAGAGATCAATACTTATTGGTTCGAATTTAATCCATAATCCTTTTGAACAGAGCAAGGAATCAGTGCCTTCTGGTCCGGACCCAATCCATCATCATTCCGCTCCGAGCCCACTCATTAATCCTTCTGGAGAGATAAAGAGATCAATACTTATTGGTTCGAATTTAATCCATAATCCTTTTGAACAGAGCAAGGAAACAATGCCTTCTGGTCCGGACCCAATCCATCATCATTCCGCTCCGAGCCCACTCATTAATCCTTCTGGAGAGATAAAGAGATCAATACTTATTGGTTCGAATTTAATCCATAATCCTTTTGAACAGAGCAAGGAATCAGTGCCTTCTGGTCCGGACCCAATCCATCATCATTCCGCTCCGAGCCCACTCATTAATCCTTCTGGAGAGATAAAGAGATCAATACTTATTGGTTCGAATTTAATCCATAATCCTTTTGAACAGAGCAAGGAATCAGTGCCTTCTGGTCCGGACCCAATCCATCATCATTCCGCTCCGAGCCCACTCATTAATCCTTCTAGAGAGATAAAGAGATCAATACTTATTGGTTCGAATTTAATCCATAATCCTTTTGAACAGAGCAAGGAAACAATGCCTTCTGGTCCGGACCCAATCCATCATCATTCCGCTCCGAGCCCACTCATTAATCCTTCTGGAGAGATAAAGAGATCAATACTTATTGGTTCGAATTTAATCCATAATCCTTTTGAACAGAGCAAGGAATCAGTGCCTTCTGGTCCGGACCCAATCCATCATCATTCCGCTCCGAGCCCACTCATTAATCCTTCTGGAGAGATAAAAGAGATCAATACTTATTGGTTCGAATTTAATCCATAATCCTTTTGAACAGAGCAAGGAAACAGTGCCTTCTGGTCCGGACCCAATCCATCATCATTCCGCTCCGAGCCCACTCATTAATCCTTCTGGAGAGATAAAGAGATCAATACTTATTGGTTCGAATTTAATCCATAATCCTTTTGAACAGAGCAAGGAATCAGTGCCTTCTGGTCCGGACCCAATCCATCATCATTCCGCTCCGAGCCCACTCATTAATCCTTCTGGAGAGATAAAGAGATCAATACTTATTGGTTCGAGTTTAATCCATAATCCTTTTGAACAGAGCAAGGAAACAGTACCTTCTGGTCCGGACCCAATCCATCATCCTTCCGGAGAGATCTAAAGGTCACTGATTTGGGTTCGAATTCCTTCGATAAATCCTTTTGAAGATAACAAGCAATCAGTTACTGCTTGAGGATTCGGAAGCACTGATGTATGCTTCTACATAAATATAATAAAATAAGTTGTTTTATATAGTGTGTCATTGACATGGTTTTATAGTTTGTTTCATATTATTAAAGTATATCAATTTAACATAACAAATAAATTGGTTTATTTTTGTTACCTCATCATTCTCTCATGATTTATAAAATGATTAAATTTCATACCACATCCATAGACATATTCTTATTATGATACTTTTAGGATATGTGAAACATCTATTAACATAAGTGCTTCCATAGTTAAATTTCTCCTCTAATGGAATTGTTTATTGTATTTAGACTACCATGCTTAGATGGAGCTAACATGTCAGCTATGTCATTTTTCTTTATTCTCGAGTTGGGGAGCTTAGTAAATTTAGGTCAAGAAGTAAGGCTTGATTTGTGTTGTTGTCCAAGTTGTGGGCTATAGGGTCTTCGGGGTTGGTGGGGATTGAGTTAACACTTAGATGGTGGTCAAGGCGCATTGTAGGTCAGAGTAGGCCGATAAGGTTGGACATAGTGGGGCACGGTGGGTCAACAAGGCTAGGCATGACGACACATGATGGGTTGACATGGTTGGGCATAGTGGCGCATGATGGACCACACGGTCAGGCATAGCGGTGAGGTCACATGCGGCACACGTTCCTACTCTTGGTGAGTGGGAAGATCTAGGTGGATCAAGGCATTATCTAACGAAGGATCATGCACTATACCCACCTGAAATTGAGTTCTCATGGAGAAGTCCTTAGCTTGCACATGGTCATTGCGTAGATCATGACAAATTCGATGAGATTTTCTTGATGATTTGAATGACCCTTAGGTCATCTAGATCATGCCACATGTCTTAGAGCTCTCTAGATTGTGCCTGCATACCCCTCCCCCCCTTCTTTGAGATGTTCGAGAGGTAAACGAGTGGCCAAGTAGCAGAAGCGCCAATCTCAGCCCTTCTAAATAGTGGCCTATAGCAATACTTGTTCCTCACATTTCATTGTGACTCGAACATCCTCGGACAATAGCCTTGGCTTTGATCACCCAGCTATCAAAGGTTCATAATGTCATTTTCAATATTTTTCCTCTAGCACCTCAGACTCGAATAAATCACCGATCCCATCACCACCCTCGGTGTCGGTAGCAAAGGTTTTATCCTCAGAAGGAGCTGAGTCGATCGCTCTAGTAGAGGCTGCTCCCTTAAAGTTGAATCTACCTTGTGATGTGGCTCCGATCACCTATGGTGGAGTCTTTCAACTTGAACTCCATAGAGTTGACCTTCGACTTGGAGACACTCCAAAAAAATTTATCGCATATCGATCGAGTTCGAGTTGATGCTTGCTCGGCCAGGTGACTGACCTTATGTGTCACACCACATGTTTTACACATGCATAGATGTATTAGAGGCGGGGCTTCGCTTTCCCCTTCATCTATTTTTTGTCGCTTTCAACTTTTGAAAGTTTTTGCTTGCTCAGATAATGTTAAATTCATGGTGATTTTTTTTTATGTTTGCTAGGGAATATAGAAGGCTCCGAATCTCCTTGACACTAACCCTTGTATTGGCCAACTATAGCCTATGCTTCAAGGGGGTTAGCATTATTCCTCTTCACCCGACTCTAATGTTAGTTTAAGGGGGATCTGACCTCTTGCAAGAGTTGGAAGAAGATGTTCTTTTTTGTTTCTTCGAAGAACTGATGGCTGATCAACTTGGATTGGTCTATCCGAAAATTCTCCAACGTTGCTCCAATGTTGCAAAGGTTAGAAAGAGAAATTTCATCAACATACTCTAGCCCTATCCGAGTCCACTACAATCCTTCAGATGAGTGAGTAATGGCTTGTTAATGCAGGACTCAACCTTGCTCCTTAGGATAAGAAGTTAAGAGTCTTTATTTTTTAAGGTTTACTTGGGATGCCTAAAACTTGCTCTTCTCTTGCAAATATGGATCCCTTAGGGTTTTGTAGGAGAGAGAACAAATAAGCAGTGACAAAAAAACCCTGAGGGAGAGGGTCCCAAGGGCAATACTTACATTTGCGAAACGAAGAAGATCCAAAATTAATGGCCAGTCCAAAACAAATAGGCCCTTCTTACACACACATACCCAATACTTATTTAAATTACATATTTGGTATTCGAATATGTTTAAAACCGTATTACTTCTAATTTAGTTTATGATGCCAAAATCATAGCTTTTATAAAATAATTTTTAAAATAAATATATTTATTTATTTATTAGAAATCTATAGATTAAAAAATTAATAAATTATATTGATCTCTCGGTGCAACGTAGTATCAAGTCAACAATCGGGTGAGCTATTGGGCCAGCTCACATTGTATAATCATATATTTCATACATACAAACCTATAACTTAATTCGTAATTTAGTGATAATTTTTATAATATTTATCGATTGGAATAAAGCATTTGCCGAGATCCTAAAATTTTCAACACAAAAAAGAAGAATTTTGGTACAGCATTAGTGATAATATTGTGATCAATTCATAAATTTAAAGGATTTAGGATGAAAATCTAACGGCAAACCATGTTTTGGTATTTAAAAAAATTAATTTAGTTCTAATTCATTCAATAAATCATCTTTTAGTAGTATACCTAAATATTTAAGGTACAAAATTTATAAGCAGTTGTTGTGGTGGAGGCATTGCATTCTTATTATATTTCCAAGTCTAGTAGTCATCAAATTTAGATGAATGTCTTTAACCAAAACCTTATTTTGAGTGATAAGAGTCTAAGAAATGTTGATCTATCCATTAGATCCTCACTCTTTCTCTAGAGAATATTTTTTGATGATATGAATAGTTTTGTTAAGAGAATTATTTGACATCCGAGGAAATAAAAAGACATAGCGCTAAGGATAAAATTATACCCACTGGCTTGAGAAAGTAGAGAACCGCTAACTTAGCTCTATTGTGATTTATGATCGCTTCGTAAGACGAAGCAAATAACTTATTAGAGAAACAACAGGGAATTATTATTAATTTTTAAGATATCACAAATATGCCTCGGTAATTGTTCTTAGGAAAGAAAATATCGTATTTGCTTAGATTAATATTCTGAATCGTAAATTAGGGCGGGTGTAAACTTAACTTAGAATTTTAATTGAAAAAATAATTATTTGAAATAAAATTAGATGAGTACATAAGCACAAGTGAGAAATGTAAATTGGAGATAAAGAGAGACAAAATTTATAATGATTTAATCTTTTTAACTCACGTCGGCTCCTAATTTCAATATCCTCGGGTCATCGACTTTTATTAATATTTTTTTTTTTAACAGGCGGATATCAACTATAACTTTTATAATGTTCTTATTTTAATATTTAGGGGAAAATCTTATATTCAATCTTATATAAAAACCTTATACCATTTAGAACGATAAGTTTTACTCAAAGAAGCGAGAAAAACTCAAATAAGACTCAAAGTGGGAGTTAAAATATTTTGCAAACTCAATGATAGGTGCTCTACTAGCAAGAGTCGAATCGAACACCATATTTATAACCTCAAAAGAACTCATAATTATAGCCAAAATATCATATATTTATGATTTTGGTATATTAGAGGTACCATCATTGACTTTGGTGGGTGCCACTATCGTAAAGTTTGATACAACCGACATTAGCAATAGTATTGCCACTATAGGTGGTGCCCTCACCAATAATACTAATAAAGTATTGATGTTATTGTCAATTGACTCAAGTGATACCATTGCCCTAGATCATATTATTCTACATATAGCCTTTTAAAGATCCAAATTTGGCCCAATTGGAAGCTCAATAATTACCTCGACAAGTGCGCTTTATTTTATATCAATAACAATCTAATTTGGATTCGAACAAAATCTTAATACATCAATAACTCTTGTTGCATTTTGTTGAAGTTTTCGGCATATTGTTCAAACTTCTAATTTAATGTCAAAACTTGGCATGTTGTTGAAACTTTCAGCATGTTATATTATCATATCTTCCAACACATTACCTTATCCTTAAACATTATGTTTGATTTTTGACATATCGATCGATTCTCCTACTTGATATCCAATTCCTTAGCTCGATGAAGTTTTAGCACAATAACTAATTCTTTGACTGAATGCTTGGGTTCGAAAATATAGATTATAATCATTGTTAGCTATTTTATATGAAAATAATATTTAAATACCTAATACTTTCAAGTTTGTTATTTAGAATATCATATTTAGTAAGCAATTCTTAACTTTTTCTCAATAAATGTAATGATCATCAACTTTTCTCGATAAAATCTTCACACGACAAAAGAGCGAGCTTGTCTTCCTATATTTAGTTAATTGTATTTGAATGTTCATAAATGCACATATCTCTATCCATCTAAAATGCATTCATGTATATTTAAAATTAAAAAAAATATGGATCAATATCATCTATGGAATATATCTCCGAGATGTGGTTGTATATACAGATTCTCCATAATCAAATATTTCAAGATTTATTGCATATGAAATTGGTGACTTTCATTTTTTACTTTCATAAAAGCCTATAAGTATCAACTTTGTCTCTCCATTCTAATTCCATAACGTGGCTCATAACAGGAAACTCAGTGCTTGTGGTGTTTCGAACACTATCTTAAGGAATCGTTTGGGGGCTTCGTGAGATACAAGAAAATATTTCTTTGAGTCCAAACTCAATCCACAATCCTTGGGATATTTTGCATGAGTTTGGAGAGATGAAGGAATCCACAATCCTCTACATGCATTGTAAGAGGATTGGCGACAAATGTTATTGCTTGAGGATTCAGAAGCACTGATGTAAGCTTCTATGGAAATATAATAAAATAAGTTGTTTTATATAGTGTGTCATTGACTTGGTTTTATAGATTGTTTCATATTATTAAAGAATATCAATCAATTTAACATAACAGATAAGTTGGTTAATTTTTGTTACCTAATCATTCTCTCATGATTTATGAAGTGATTAAATTTCATACCACATCCATAGACATATATATATTCTTGTTATGTTCCTTTTATGGTATGTGAACGTCATTAACATATATGCTTTCGTAGCTAAATTTCTCCTCTAATGAAATCGTTTATATCATCTAACTAAATTCACAAAAATAGAGTGAGATAAATCGTACGAGATTGTTTTAATATCTAATTCACTTGTATAGGATAAGTTTCACTTAGTAGTATACCCAATGAATGGTGTTTCTTCTAAAGCTAACCCAATCAATCAACAGTCTGTTAACATACTGACATTTCACTATATTTTCATCGATATTTTTAATTGATTTGAACATAGCAAGTATAATAAGCTTAAAGAGAGCCAGGAATATGACTTTTGGGATAAACCTAATCCATAATCTTTTGAAGAGAGCAAGGAATCAATGTCTTCTGATCCAAACCCAATCCACAATCCTACAATCCGTAATCCTTTTGGGAGAATAAAATCCTTTTGGAGAGAGTAAACATTGTGTTCCTCTTAGTCCAGACCTGATCCGCAATTCTCTCCTTGAAATCATACAAGGATGCTTTATTGTTTGTCACCGGTGGATGCTTGCTAATATAGTTGGTAATGAAAGCAGACAATTACTGTATATTGAACAATAATAATAATAATATAGTAATCAAGGGAAACAATTTACGTGACTCGAACAAAGAGAAACTTTGAATAATGATCCAACTTGTATCGGCGATTTCTAGTTCAGTTCACGTTGAAAGTAGACACTATTGCATCTTGAATAATACTAATAATAACAATGATCCAATAAGAAGGTTTTCACGAGAGAAGTTGTTTTAGCATTTTAAATAAATCACTCGAGAGAAACGTTATCAACGACCAATATCTGTCTATTAAATTATTTGGATAGACTTTGGTTGTTTGAGTTAAAAGTTAATTCAAATTCGATACGATTCTTTTCTTTAACTTTTTTTATTTTGAAGATAAAGTCAGTTGAGTAATTGAAAATGTTTAGTGTGTGGAGATATACAGTGAGCCCCCTTTTTTATAATAGAAGTTTAAATTTATTACATTTACTTATTGTCTGATTTATTCATAATGGGGGCATGCGATTTGATCGTAACTGCCAACATCCTGTGCCAAACCTATCGATTGGGTATGGCCAACTGACTCTGCTCGAAGGGGCTAAGTCATTCCGTTGTATCAGCCTTATAGAATCGAGGTGTTGGCTAGATGACTCCATCATATTGACCATATAGAGTCGAGATATTAGCCTAATGGCTCTCAACCATATTAAGTCGATATATTAACCATATGATTTCATCAGGTCGTCTAAGTGGCTTTAGCAACTTGATTACATAAAACCAAGTAACTAAGATGGAGCTGATATGTCGGATGCATGGCGCTTAGCTACGTCATTTTTCTCTATAACATAAATAAATGCATCTTTTATACATGTATTGTAAAATTATTAGTCCAACATTTGATTTGATTGTATCATCATCATCTTATAAAAATAAATAAAATTAATCAAATTTAGAACGTATGAAGAAAATGAAGTTCATGTTTAAAAGATAAAATTATTTTTTTTAACCTTCATCTTCTTCCTTAATTTCTCCTCCTATTTATGATTATTTATCTTTGTGTCTCAAAACTTCTTGTTTCTAGCTATTAATTCATATATAAGGATTTCATCTTATCTTATCTTGAATCTAGTAATTAAATTATACTATTTTGCTTCAAGAATGCATTGATTAACCATTATGTGATAAAATGGTTTTTGAAACGTCCTTAATAAGTCCTTTTAGATTTAGGAATAGTGTACATGTCATTACAAATTTGATATTGCATATTTAATTCTACAAATAGTAATATCCTCCCAATATATTCATCTAGAAAGTTGAAGTAAAATCATGATAAATTATAATTATCATTAGATAAATTATATTAAATTGATAGAAAAATACTTAGTATTTTTCAGCTTGTGATTTAGAATATTATCTTTGGTAATGAATTAATATTTTGAATTTAATGATCTAGTATAAGCATATAATTTTATATTTTTTTTGAATGATATTTGGTTTTTATTGATGCAAGTACCTCTATTTAGATGAGGGGGAAGGTGATGGACGGAGATGACGGGGAAAGGTTGGCGATGAGGTGGAGGTGGCTAATGGTAAAAGGGTGGGTGATGTCATCTTACTATGAGGTGGAAATAATGTCAAGGAAGGATAGGAAAAGGAAGAATATTGATGAGATTAAAAAAATAAAAATTATTATTTAGGAAAAACGATAACATAGGGCATCATTTGAGAAAAAAATTGAAAAAGGATATTTTTTTAAGGAAAAATCATAAAAAAATCAATTTAGCACAACAAAAAAATTGATTTTGTTTTAAAATTATCAATCTTTTATGACTTATAAAATGGCTAAATTTCATACAATATTTTTAGATATCTATTCTTACCATGCTAATTTTAGGGTATTTGTATCTTCTTTTAATATAAGTGTTTCTCTAGCTAAATTTTTCACATAACTCTCCTAATATCTCATATTGGTAAGAGTTTTGTTCACTGAATGTATCCTTTTCTTTAAGCCATTAACGTTTAGGCCACCTATGTCCATATCACCCATGTTTTAGGACATAAATAAAATAATTAGATTAAAGAGGACACAACACATTGAAGTATATATTGGTTAAACATGAGAAAAGGGCATCATGTATCCTCGTTTTTAATAAAGAGAAATAATGAATACGAAAAATATTCACTTAGTTTTATTAAAAATAAGAAATTTAATAAAGAGAAATAATGGATACAGGAAATATTCACTTTCACTCGTGACTATAAAAAAAAACTCCACTGGCAAATATACTATGTCAATCGATTTTTTTTTGTTTTGAAAGATATCATCCAAGTGGGTGTCGACTATATTTTCTTTCACCAACTATATATATATATATATATATATATATATATATATATATATATATTATAAAATATAAAAAGAACATATTTGTCTTTATAAATTTTGATTTAGCATATCGAATTGGGCACTTATTTCTCTCATTATCATTAATAGGGAATCATCAACTTTAGTCTGTTTGAATAAAAAAGATTAAAAGAAATATATATGTCTACAATCTTAATAGTTTTTTAAAGAATATTAAGGTTATGAAAGTTTCTATTCAAGTTTTAAAAGCTCACAAAAAATATATATGCTAATAAAATTGCACTGCGAGCCAAAGAGCAACATGCTCTGTGGAAGCATCGGAACCAAATCTTTTATATTAAATCCTCTAATTGAATTTTTATATCTTGAAAATTTCTATCATTAATTATTATTTTTTGACTCAAATGCATCCTCTTCGGCTTTTGTTCTGTGACGTAATGCATCACCTCGGCAAAGCCTTGTCGTCTCCGTATCCGCTGTTTGACCACGTCGATTCGTCTCTCTCTCTCTCTCTCTCTGTCCGGCTCGTCGTTACTCGCAAATCCGCCGTTGAAGTACGGAACTTAAACCACGGCCGCACAACCTTTTCTACTTGGATGGATTATACAATACGTCAATTAATCAATTAATATAAAAGAAGGTCGATTTCTCGAATCCCTTTACAGATTTTCCGTCGCTTTCTTTCTTTAATTTCGAATATATTTTTGATTTGACAGTCTGTACCCATTTTTACATTTCATTTCAAAATAGCTTCATTAATAAGTTTTTTTCTACTAAGTTTCAGTTTTTTTTTTGTATGATTTTTTTAGGTTAATTCCTATATATGGTATAAGAATTATGGATTTTTAAAATATTTTTTTCATAAGGATGCATATATAAGGTTAATAAATATTTTTCGATTCGTTTTTTTTGCTGTTATAATGTTTTTAAAAAATGTCAAAAATACTGTAACTAGGAAGTCAAATTATTTGTAGGTTTATTTTCAAATAGAGAACATCTTAAAATAATATATATTTTAAAAATGATTTTTTGTTTTTAAAAATAAAATTCAAATAATGTGACTTTTGTATGAGTCATGGTGTTTTTCAACATGATTTTTTTGGTACATTTTCAAACATTATAACAAATGAAAATAAAATAAAAAATATTAAAAAATATTTATGTATATTTATGAAAAATATTAGAAAAACTTATGATTCGCATAGGAATTCAATCTAAAAACCTTAATTATAATATTTTTTAATAGTATAAAAAATAATATAATGTAATAGAAATATACTGTAAGAAAGTAAGAAAAAATAGGGTTAAAAAATAGATAGATGATCGTCACATTAAGAATATATTCGAAATCAAGCAAAGAAGAGAAGTCTAAAAAAAAGAGAAAACAATCCTCCTTTTTTTTTTTTTTTGAGAAATCGTTTATATATTTATATTAATATTTTTAAAAAAGAAATTGAAATATTTGAAGGGACATATATTTTTTTTTTTACGCCACCGAAATTTTTATTTCCATTCTCTTTACGACCACCCAAAGTCTTAACCACCATCGTCATGTTTCGAACAGATTGCTACGGCTGTGGGCCCTGCCACTTCAGTCTCTATCCGCTCCGACCACGCGTCGCCCGATAACGTCTTGATGCGTAGCTCAGCACACGGGAAACAGAGTGTGCGGGAGTGCGCCCGACCGACGAATCGCCCACCCGCTGGATGACCAGCCACCTGTTCGTGATCGGCCTTCAGGTATCGTGTGCCTGCGGAGGTACCCACCGAAGGCGACAGATCTCGCTTCCCACGCCGCTTCATGTGTGGTATCTGCGGCCGGGTCCACCGGCGCAGGTGATTCCCGATTGTAACGAATCGTTTAAGGTCGACCGCGACGCGTCTCCCCTCTACTTCCCGTTCCTTCCCCCCACACCTTCTTATCCTGCCTCAAAGCTGCCTCTTCGCTCTCAAAGATAGGGTTCGAAAGGGAGGGAGGAGGAGATGGCGCCGCGAGGGAGGGTGGAGCTGCGACGGATCGAGAACCGCATCAGCCGCCAGGTACGCTTCTCTAAGCGCCGGGGCGGCCTCTTCAAGAAGGCCTACGAGCTTGCCGTCCTCTGCGACGCCGAGGTCGCCCTCGTGGTCTTCTCCCCCGCGGGGAAGCTGTACGAGTTCTCCAGCGTCCTCAGGTGCGCCACCTCCCCCTCCCCGCCCCCTCACCCCTTGCTTATTGTACTATGATTGCTAATACTACAATTCCTTCACAACCACCGCCGCTTTGGATCATATCTTTCTAGATCCATCTCGAAACCCTAGGCATTTGGTCCGCCCGTCTCTTGGTAGCCAGGGCTTCGCTTACCTCCTCTCTCGTTCTTGACCAGACGGCAGGGAGGTCGCACGCGCCTGCCGATGCGGGAACGGGAGAGGGGTCTGAGTGTGTTTTGGGGGCGTTCCAACACTGCCGCTTTCTTCTCTTTGTCAGTTGACTGTATTGTCGTCGATTCTGACTTGCCCTATCATTTCAGTGGCATGTGCACTGCCGTCCTCTTTGTTGTGTCACGTAAAACAGCATAATATGTTCTATTCCCGTAGTAACATTCCACGTTGAACGCAGACTTCTATGCTTGTTATTTTCTGGGAGGAATCGCTTGATTTATCAACATATGATCTTATATAGCGCTGCCATGACTCCCATCAGTAATTTCACATTCTTAGAATATGTTTCTTATCGTCTTAAATTCTGCTGCTTGATTTATCTGCATAGCATAATTTTGTATGCGCTGTCACGACCTCCATCAGTGCCTTTTTCATGTTACATGTTACATTTTTAGAAGCTTAATCCTTCTGTGGGGCTAAAGGTCAGTTATCACCAACTTGAAAGCTAGGATGACAAGGTCTTTGTTTGCTGATGTATCAGTCTTGTGATCAGTCAGTGGTAAAAACACTTGATTGTTCTTCTCATAGTCATTTCACCATTGCGTCACCGCCCATCAATATATTACAATGCCAACTTTAACTTGGATTCTAGAGACAAGACATCACTATATATATTAATGTCGGTGGGTGAGTTAACGTGGTATCTTATTTGAATTTACATCAGTAATTAAAAAAATATTAAGTGTCAAGTCCGTGCTCGTCTTGAAGTTCTTAAATATTAAAATATTAAAATATATAATATAAATAATTAATAAAATTTTGAAATTAAGAATTTAATAATAATTTTAAATAAACAAAGAATAGTATTGTCATAATCTAAAAAATATATTATCAATCTAATAAATAAAGATTACTTTATACATTAGTCAATAATCTATTGTTAATAATATATTATTTATTATTAACAATAATTAGGGAAAGAGAAAAAAAGGGTTAACAATAACAGGGTGTCACGAACGGTCATCGTGCACCCGCAACAACTCCGTTCAACGAATCGTTCGTCACTCTAATATACATGTACAACTGCTTGACATTATGTTTTGGCTTGGTTTTAGGTTCTTTTGCTTGTAAAAAATGTAAGTTTGAACAAGTTGCAGCGCTACAGTGCGATCGCTCACCGAATCGAGTAAAATAGCTCCAAAACAGCTCCGTTTTCGTGTACCACAAGTTGATTTCTGCAGCCCGCTGTTGCACGCGAAACGTTAGCCATCTTAGCACCCTGGAACCACCCGAGTGGCACAGGACTGGATGGGGCTTCGATATAGTGTCGGACGTTGAACACTCTTTCGCAAGTTTGCACGTTACCTTGACGGGAACTTGTTGTCGTGCCTGGCACCCGATGAGCAGCTATTTGTGGACTTGTAACTGTTTGTTCAACATTCTAAAGTCCTTGTTTTTCCCTTCTCCCTCTTTTCTCTTGTGCACGCAAGGTGCTCGCTGAATTGCTTGTAAAGCTTCTCCTTTTCGTGAGATGTCGAGACTTGTTCGTCGCTCGTTCTTTGAACTAATCAACTTTCTCTTTATACAGGTCCTTCGGGACCTGTGAGAGGTTGCAAGTGTGCTGATCTTTGCGGACGCAAATCGCAAGGGCGAAGCGCGACTTAGGCAATACAAGTTAAGTTCGCGTCTTTGTCGCAAGGGTGCCTCGTGACTTAGGCAACGCAGGCTAAGTTCGTGTCTTTACTGAAAGAGTATCTCACGCCTTAGGCAATTTCAGCTAGTATCAGAGCGGGCAAGCACTTCGAGCGAGCAACGAAGGAACTTCACAACTTCGCCATGGCAAAGCATCGTGGCGAATCAAGCAAGACGGGGCAAGCCGGACCCTTGCCCCAAGCAGTCGCAGGTGGGCTGCAAGTGCATATTTGTTCGCATGTTGTTGGAGCCACTCAGGAGGAGCACAGCAGCGAACATGATGAGCAAGAAGTTGGTTACTCTCCGCGAGCGGAGGAGGCGTAATCTGAAGCGCCAATCGGGAAAAAGAGTCATAAGGAGAGACTCACAATGGCGAAAACCCACTTGGATGTTCTCGAAGCGAGCTTGGAGGAACTCTACCATGGCCAACGAAGGCTTGTTAGGGTAGAGAGCTCGCAAGAAGCAGAGTCCAGGATCGACAAGGTTGAGGCCCTAGTCGACCGATTGTCAGATGACACCAAAGACTCCATGCAACACCTGTAGGAAGTTGTGGCGAAACTCACTTCGAGGGTGTCCATGTTCACAAGGGCATTAAATGCGGGAGGAAGCAACAGTCGTGTTGCGCCGCCACAAAATTTGAGGGCACCCAAGCCTCATGGTTATGGAGGGGCCAAAGATGCAAAAGAGCTCGAGAATTTCTTGTTCGATATGGAACAATACTTCCGAGCTACGAGGCCTAATTCTGAAGAAACCAAAGTTTCTATAGTGACCATGTATCTGAACGGAGATGCAAAACTTTGGTGGCGAACCCGTTTGGAGGAGGCCCAACAAGGTCGGTGTCGAGTTGACACATGGGAGGACTTGAAGCGAGAGTTGAGAACTCAGTTCCTACCGGAGAACACTGAGTTCGTCGCAAGAAGGAAATTGAGACAACTCCGCCAAAATGCTTCCATCCGAGACTACGTGAAGTAATTTTCTGCGTTAATGCTGGACATCCAGGACATGTTCGAGAAGGATAAGCTATTCAACTTCTTCGATGGTTTGAAGCTATGGGCGCTACAAGAACTACATTGAAGGAATGTCGCCGATTTGATCGGGGCAATTGATGCCGCAGAAAGGCTCATCGACTTCGTTTCCACTGAAGACCCGGGAAGAAAGAAGCAATCTTTAAGCAATTGCCCTCCAAAATATTCTCGAGGGAAGGAGCTCGGGGGCGCACAAAAGAAGAGGAGTTCGCACAAAAGGGCCAAGCCTGAAAGGCAAGGCCCTAAAACCTGGCGAATGCTTCTTGTGAGGAGGGCCGCACATGGTGAGGGAGTGCCCACAAAAATAGGCACTCAATATTTTAATAACTTCCATCCATCCCCCCAAATCGGACAAGGGCAAGGCTGTTGCTCTTAGTTCGAGTAATTTTGAATCCAATAGGGACGGCGAGGAGTCACAAGGACCCCGAATGGGAGCAATGCGTTTGTTGAACGTCATGTGGGGTCAAGTGGGGGAGAACATGAAGACAAAGCTACAAAAAACAGGAAGTGGTGAGCTGATGTATGTAGACATAAAGCTAAATGGCCAAACGACCGTGCAATGGTGGACACGGGCGCTACCCACAACTTTATTGTCGATCGAGAGACAAAGTGACTTGGGCTGATCTTGGAGAAGATCCTAAGTCGAATGAAGGCGATGAACTCGGAGGCCAAGCGAATCTCCGGGTTAGCAAAGGGAGTCCCCATCAAGATTGAAACATAGAGCGGGAGCACGAACATGATGGTGGTGATATTGGACGACTTCCAAGTGATCCTTGGAATGAAGTTTATGAACGTGGCGAAGTTGGTGCCAATACCGTTCCTAAACACCTTATGCATGATGGGGGGTGACGACCCCTGTGTGGTTCCTGTTTCTCGGAGAGGAACCAAAGACCCCCAACAGATATCGGCATTACAACTGAAGAAGGGTACGAAAAGGCGAACTAACATTCGTGGCTGCTATGAAGCTAGAGTCACTCGACGAGAAGGCCATTCATGAACCTGCTGTGGTGGCAAACATCCTAAAAGAGTTCACTGATGTTATGCCACCTGAGTTGCCAAAGACTCTTCCGCCACACAGAGGCGTGGACCACAACATTGAGCTGGAGCCAAGAATAAAGCCTCCAGCGAGACTACCCTACCGCATGCCCTCGCCATAGTTAGCAGAACTCAGAAAGCAGTTAGGTGAACTGCTAACCGGTGGTCTCATCCGCAACTCTAAAGTACCATTCGGAACTCTCGTTCTCTTCCAGAAGAAACAAGATGGGAGCCTCCGATTATGCATCGATTATCGAGTCCTCAACAAAGTGATGGTGAAGAACAAGTATCCCATCCCGCTCATCACGGACTTGTTCGACCAGTTGGGCAAAGTCAAGTATTTCTCAAAACTCGATCTTTGGTCGGGGTATTGGCAGGTGCGCATTACTGAAGGCAACGAAGCGAAGACTACCTATGTGACCAGGTATGGAGCGTTTGAGTTCTTGGTGATGCCTTTTGGCTTAACCAACGCTCCGGCCATGTTCTGCACTCTCATGAACCAACTATTCAAAAAGTATTTGGATAAGTTCGTGGTTGTCTACTTGAACGATATCGTCGTCTACAGTCAAATGCTCGAGGAGCATGTCAAGCACCTTCGGATAATTTTCAAGGTTTTCAGGGAGAACACTTTGTTCGTGAAAAGGGAGAATGCTACTTTGCTCAAACAAAGATCATATTCTTGGGGCATCGAATCGGTAATGGCTCCATTTGGATGGATAAGTCGAAGGTGCAAGCGGTTGCGGAATGGCGAACTCCAAAGAAGGTGCCAGAGTTGAGATCCTTCCTTGGTTTTGTCAACTACTATCGACGCTTCATAGTGGGGTATTCGAAGCATGTAACTCCACTTATGGAGTTGTTGAAGGAGCAGTCTTGGAGGTGGTCTGATAAATGTGAAATTACATTCCAAGATCTGAAGGCTGCCGTTTTGGAAGAACCGGTGCTCAAATTGTCGGACTATGGGGAGCCATTTGAAGTCCATACAGATGCTTCAGACTTCGCTATTGGGGGAGCAGTCTTAGAGGTGATATGATAAATGTGAAATTACATTCCAAGATCTGAAGGCTATCGTTTTGAAAGAACCGGTGCTCAAATTGTCGGACTATGGGGAGCCCTTTGAAGTTCATACAGATGCTTCAGACTTCGCTATTGGGGGAGTACTCATGCAGGAGGGTCATCCGGTGGCCTACGAGAGCCGCAAGCTCAACGAGACTGAGCGACGGTATCCAATACATGAGAAGGAGATGACAGCGGTGATCCACTGTCTACGAGTTTGGCGACACTACCTCCTCGGTTCGCGATTTGTGCTGAGGACAAACAACATCGCTTTGAGCTATTTTCAAACTCAGAAGAAACTTTTCCCAAAGCAAGCACGATGGCAGGACTTCCTAGCTGAATTTGATATGACAATGGAGTACAAGCCTGGAAAGGCAAATGTCGTGGCCGATGCATTGAGTCGAAAAGTGGAGCATGTGAATGCCGTACAATTGGAGCGCAGAGGCCAAACAAGTCAGTCGCACTCCAACTTCCTTTCCAGGATCAGGGATGGATTGTATAGTGATCCCCAAGCAGTTATCCTGATGCAGCTCATCCAAGAAGGCAAGGCACGACGATTTTGAATCCAGGAGGGACTCGTTTGCATAAAAGGAAATATGGTTTATGTTTCTCGAGTGGACAATTTGAGGCGTGAACTCTTAAGAGAGTGTCATGATTCCCTTTGGGCTGGACACCTAGGCATTCACAGAACGTTGGCTCTCGTGGAGAGGGCCTTCTATTGGTCGAAGATGGGGACTGATGTGGAGGAATATGTTCGAACATGCCTTATTTGCCAACAAGACAAGGCGGAGTAGCGGAAGCCGGTGGGACTGTTGGAGCCATTGCCCGTACCAGAAAGGTCGTGGGAGAGCATTTCATTGGACCTCATATCAAGGTTACCACTAGTAGGGAGACTCGGATTGATACTCGTGGTAGTCGATCGATTTTCAAAGTATGTAACTTTCATTGCTGCTCCCCTACACTGTTCAGCAGAGGAAGCGGCCAAGCTGATGATGAAGGATGTGATGAAGTATCAGGGAGTCCTGCATAATATCATCAGTGATCGAGACGCTTGGTTCTTGGGATGATTCTGGACCGAGATATTCAAATTATTGGGTCCAAGTTATACTTCTCCACAAGCCTTCACCCCTAGACGAATGGCCAAACCGAGAGGATAAACTCACTCCTAGAGCAATATCTTCGGCACTACGTGAGTGCTAACCAACGAGATTAGGTGAAGTTGTTGGATATTGCCTAATTCTCCTACAACTTGCAGCGGAGCTCTGCATCAAACAAGAGCCCCTTCGAGATCATTATAGGATAACAATCGTCAACTTCTCACACCATGGCAATCGGGTATATTGGGAGTAGTCCGTCAGTCTACCACTTCGCAAAGGAGTGGCACCGAAATGCAGATATTGTGCGGGCTTACTTGGAGAAGGCGACAAAAAGTGGGCAGACTTGGGAAGGCGACTGCAAAAGTTCAAGGTCGGCGATTTGGTGCTAGTAAAGCTCCAACCAGCATCACTCCAATTCTTTAGGAACAAAGTACACAAAGGATTGGTGTGCAAGTATGAAGGGTCCTTCCCAATTATTAGTAGGGTGGGCAACGTCTCCTACAAGTTGCAACTGCCGGCGTGGTTCAAAATTCATAATGTTCTTCACACCAGCAATCTAAAAGCCTACCACTCGGATCCGCAAGATGCTTCCCGAAGCGTTCCAACTCGATTACCCCCCACCAAAGTCTCCTACGAGAAGCGAGTTGAAACTATTTTAGCAGATCACAAGATAAAGCTACCCAATGGAACTGAGCAGACCAAGTACTTGGTGAAGTGGTGAAAGCTTCCTCGAATTGAAGCCAGTTGGGAGCCCGAAGATGCCCTGCGACATGAAGAAACAATTATCAACAACTACCAACAAGCGTCGACGAGGGCGTCAACAGGTTGAGTGGGGAAGAATGTCACGAACGGTCGTCGCGCACCCGCAACAACTCCGTTCAACGAACCTTTCGTCGCTCAAATCTACATGTACAGTTGCTTGGCAGCATGTTTTGGTTTGGTTTTAGGTCCTTTTGCTTGTAAAAATGTAAGTTCGAACAAGTTGCAGCGCTACAGTGCTATTGCTCGTCGAACCGAGCAAAACAGCCCCAAAACAACTTCGTTTTCACGTGCCACAGGCTGATTTCTGCAGCCCGCTACTGCACGCGAAACGTCAGCCATCTCAGCACCCTGGAACCACCCGGGTGGCACAGGGCTGGATGGGGCTTCGGTATAGTGTCGGGCGTTGAACACTCTTTTGCAAGTTCGCACATTACCTTGACGGGAACTTGTTGTCGCGCCCGACACCTGGTGAGCAGCTGTTTGTGGACTTGCAGCTGTTCATTCAACCTTCTAAAGTCCTTGTTTTCCCCCTCTCTCTCTTTTCTCTTGTGCACGCAAGGTGCTCGCTGAATTGCTTGTAAAGCTTCCTCTTTTCGCGAGACGTCAGGACTTGTCCCTCGCTCGTTCTTCGAACTAATCAACTTTCTCTTTTTACAGGTCCTTCGGGACCTGCGAGAGGTTGCAAGTGAGCTGATCTTTGCATATGCAAATCGCAAGGGTGAAGCGCGACTTAGGCAACGCAAGCTAAGTTCGCATCTTTGTCGCAAGGGTGCCTCACACCTTAGGCAATTCCAACTAAGGTCGTGACAAGAGGGAGATTAAAGTATCACCGATAGTGGAAAGTGAGGAAAGAGAAAGCAATGATGTCGAAGGAAGCTATAGACGACAATAGCAACAGCAAAGGATTCAACTTAAGACAATCGCGACTGCGGAGGAATCTATGAACTACAGCAAAGGTAGTGGCAGAAATTTCAGAGGGCGTCCGTCAGTGACGAAGGAATCTATGATCCTCTCCCTCAATGGTGAAAGGAACTGCACACAGAGCAATGACAGAAGGACGCTATGGGTTTTTGCTAGGCCATCAAACTAGTCCACCTACGACAGAGGAAGGCTTGGTCCACTGCATCTGCGGCGGCGGCAGTAGGAGAAAGCGTTGACGACGAAGGCAGCGACAGAAAACGTCGACAGCGGAGGTAGAAGCAGCACCAGGGTTGGCTCGAGGTCATGCGGGTGTGCAAGGGTGGCTTTTGTGAGTAAGTAACTGTTTAGTAGGTTTAATCGAACCAACTAACCACTGGTTGCTCGCCCGAGGCGCGTAGCGCGTGGGTTTATGTTAGTGCCCAAGCGACGCCTCATTGAAGAGCGTCGCCTGGTCCACCCATGAGGCACTCAAGCCTTGTCTCGCCTCGCCCAAGCGCTTGGCGAGCATTTGAACGTCTATTTAAATCACTAATTTGTATCACTTACCATATTACCAAAGAAAGAAAAAAAGTTAAATTTAGAATGTTATTGGGAAGTTTTGATTAATGATGCTTTATACCGGTGAAAATAAATGCTAGTGAAAGATCTTTGTAAATAGGAAAATCTTTTTGTCATAGTTGAAATGACTCTAATACCTCCAAAAATGATAGATGCAGTAATTAATTGGTTAGTCATTAGTTTGTTTATTTTTTCGTATATTTGAAGTTTTTTTAAAAGATTGGTTCAACATAAAAAGAGAAATTTATTTTTGTTATCATTGGTTAATGTAATTTTGTACATCTTAAATAAGCATCATTGGTTAATCAAAATAAATTTGTTTTTAATTATCATTGGTTAATGAGATATCAAAATTTCAACATAAAAAGCTTTGACATTTGAATGATCATGTACATTTAATGTAATAAATATATCTTTAATTTTTTTAAAAAAATTCATAGTGAGATATCATGTGAGATGGATCATGTACATCTTTAAGTTTAAAAAAAAATTCATAGTGAGTTATCATGTGAGACGTGAGGCTGGAATCTTTTTACATAGGACTGCCTACTAGAGTTGGAGCAAGTTTGATGTTTATTGCATTTTCTTTTTTTTTTTCATCATTTAATGGTTTTTCTTCATATTATTAATCTCAGTTGAATCAAACTTCACACATAAATCAAACTTAATTAAAATATTTTGACATTCCTGTCTCAGTTGAATCCTTTGACCTCCTTTGGTTTCAAGGAGATCTTCTGTGCTGGAGTTATAAGTTACATTGGATATCAAAGCTTTCAGTGGTCAATCATGGAGATTGATATGAGGTTTTATATAATATAGGCTTTCATTATCAGTTGTAAGACTAAGATAAAGACTTACATTTTGTTTTTCAATCATAAGCGAAGCATAAGAAGTAGGAGTAGATTTTTTGGTGAATATAATGAATTGTAACATATCTTATGCACTTTCACAATATATTAAAAAAAGTAAAGTCAAAAGATATTTAGAAAGATATGACTTACGTGGTAACATCTTAAAAGGTAAAAGTCATCACTGAATGAACTTGCTATTGGATGTTGCCAAATGTGCCGCCTCAAAAAATGATGCTGATTTTGGCTATACTATTAGCATCTGTACCAACAGTTTTCCTTAATCAATAAAGTAGACTCTCATATGAGAGAGAATGTGAGAGAAAAAAGAGTTTGGGAGTTTGAGAGTGAGTAAAATGGATTGAAATAGGAGGAAGGAAAGTGTTTAAAACCCCTTGAAGAGGCTTCCAACGATTAAATTGATCGTTGGAGCACTATTATCATTCGGTAATGGTCGATTTTAACCGTTATGGTTCGCATGTCGGTTCGCATGTCGATCCTGTAGAATCCTGTATCGCTCGATAAGGGGCCAGATGTGGTTCGCATGTCGATCTACCGGTGGATTGATACATACTATCCATACCCGATAGTATGGTATGGTATTGTAAACCTTGGGGATAACAAGATAAACATGATCTAGAGGCCTCTGATGACGATTTAATACCTTCATCATCATAAACATCGAGTATATTTGTTTTGATAGGTTGTGATATTTACGCCACTAGCATGTCATTTGAAAATATCATCCCTGTTTTGGTAGATTGAAAGTACTTGGGGTTGTCCAATGTGGAAATAATAAGTGACAACATGACATCCTTCTTAGGTTCCTGTTAGGATCAATATGACACTAAGAGGGAGAGTGAATTAGTGCTTACGAAAAATTATGTTGGTTTAAAACTTCATACAATGAAAAATGATATCGAAAATATGTTAACTTGAAAACGCGTTCGTAAGTGTAGTTAAAGTAAGAAATCAATTTGCAATATGAATGAAAAGCATAAATAGAAATGCAAACCAAATTTATAGTGGTTCGGTCGTCGTGACGTACATCTACTCTCGATTCCTCTTTACTCGAGGCCACCGGCTTCCACTACCGATCTTCTTTCAATGAGCAAAGATCAACTACCCTCCTTTTACACTCTTTCTCCTTTTCACAGGTTCAGGAGATAACCTTTACACCCCTCAACGTAACCCTTACACACCTCCCTTAGAACAACCTCTAAGCTCAAGGAGGAGGAAACTCAATCTTTTCAACACATTTACAACTTAGAATTCTTTCCCCTTTCTACTTAATTCTTTTATCTCCATGCAGGAATAGCTGAGGTATTCATAGACCCCAAATGACTTAAAAAAGGAGCCAAAAAAGGTCTCATCTCGGGTTTCCCGGGTCCTGACGGTGCCATCGTTTGTGCTAGGCGGTACTATCGCCTACAACACTGACACTAGGCGGTACCATAGCCCGGACTGACGATACCACCACTTGACACAGTTTGGGAGATTGTGTCTGAGTGGTACCATCGCTTGACACTAAGCGGTACCACCGTCCAATCTGGTGGTGCTACCGCTTGACATAGTCTCAGAGACTGTGTCTTGAAGACTGAGCCTCTAGCGGTGCCACCACTTGACCTAACTTTTGGATCATTGAATGGACCTTTCTCTTGGCCCAAAACAACCCCATTTTGGGCCCAATTGGTCCATAATTGAGTTGGCCTAATTACATTCTAAACCAACCCAATTAGAATTAAAAATACTTCGATCTAGACAATTATTACAAAGTATTAATCATATGTTGTCCGATATGTCATTGGTTTATTCGGCGCTTCATCCGATCCTTCGAGCATCGTCCTCTCCTTTAACGTATTGACTAATCGACATATTGTCTTCCCGCAACATTCGATCTCATTGGCGCAATGTTCGATCTTCTTGGCCCGATGCTCGAACTCATGACACGAAACCTTTTGTCGACACGTTGATCGATCGTCCAACCCAACATCCAATCTCTTGACATGTTTTACTTCGGCCTAACATTGATTCTTCCTACTTTAATTGTCTCTTCATGATTGAAGCTAGTCCTGTATCACTCAAAATGCAGATTATATTATAAATGCTATCAATTGGTTTTGATCATCAAAATTCGAGATTCAACAATTCCTTGATCCTATAATGGCTTCGGGATGATGATGTTTGAAGAAGAGAACTTTGGTGAGATTTTAGATGGTCAAAGGAGTATCTTAAATTACATTGGTGATATTTCCCCCTAATTTCTTTGGAGAAATAAATAGTAACCAATTAAGAGTTTAGAGAAACTTCCCTTGGCCAATACAAGGAGTGCATCAGGTGCCAAGGCCTTAAACCGGCCAAAATAGGAAATATTTTCTAATATAATTCCATTAGGATTTGAACTAGCCAAACCTCAAGTTGTTGCATTAGCCTTAGATTATCACACTGAAGAATCCAACTAGGGCATAAGGGTACTTCAACGATAGAATATTTTAAATATTTTAAATATTTTTATTTTATATACTATTAAAATTGAGACTAAGTTGAATTGAACTAGGAGAAGAAAAAGAGAAGGGAGTTAGTAATCGATAAAAATACAAGTGTATAAACTTTTGGATGCTCTTGAACCATTCTCACTTTTTAAATTAATAAATTATGATCTCCTTCAAACTAAAACACTTACTAAAGGTGACATTTTGACATCATGACAAATCTCATATTTTTATCATTCATTTAAATTATGCTTTAAAATTTTGGCCATTGGTTTTATTTAGCAAGAGTAGATTTTGACACACCTAATGTATAGTGATAACTATACAGTCCTTACTTTTGAGGTGCAAATCAATCTCAAATCTGATATGGTTGTCAAGGTTTATTGTTTTGCATTAACCAAGTGCATTGGTCCAGCAATATTTCTTGTCTAGTATACCTTGTGTCAATACTAGCATGTACTGGTAATTTAAATAGTCAACTAAAATCAGTTGAAGTAAGAAAAACAAAATCATATTTCAAGGTCAGTTATTCTCATTTCTTGGTATATAAAATTAAATAAGAGTAAATAATATCTAAACCATAAATGAACAAAAAATAAAAATTATAATTCTTATTTTTTGGATTTTTCAAGGAAGAACTTTATACCAGACAAGCATCTTCGTTGCCCAATCTTAATCACATACAAAAAAAAAAGAGTTGAAGATTTGAATTAGGCATCGAAACTTTAAGATCCAAGTAAAATAAACTAATCCCAATAGTTTATTTTGCTTGAATATATACATGTTTCTATAATATATATATATATATATATATATATATATATATATATATATATATATATATATATACCACGGTAAGTGGTAGAGTTGAGATGGCAACATTAATATATACATAACCTCTTGAAAAAAAAGTTTGATTAATTTTGTAGCATAAGAAACGTTACAAAGTTATACTATGAGACAAGGTTTGTCGTACCAAATAGTACCACTCAGTATGAGTGATATATACCAATTCAATAAGGGATTGGTATGCTCGATACCGCTTGATACGTATGGTACATAATGGTCCGATAAGGGATTGATACATAGACCGTCCTTCACCGGGCAGTCCCATTATATGACCCGTATCGAGCAAATACAAGATTTGTACATATCAATAACAGATGGATTTTGACCATTATCGTTTCAGGACTCGGATTGTCATATTTCAAATGATCAATTTAATCGTTGAATTATAGGAAAGAATTTTTAAACCCTTTCATCCATCACATCATCCGCCCAGGGTGCAAAGGTAAAGGCAAAGAGGAAGGCAATAACATCAATTCTCTTCTTAATTGGAGAACATCCAAGGGAGTGCCTATGCTATGAAGGAAGAGTTGCTGGGGTTATCCCAAGAGCTAGACTTGGGTGAAGGCTCTAAATTCTGAGTATAAATTATCCATAGGTTTCAAGAAGGGTTTGAAAAGGTTGGGGTTGGCCTCTTATAAATTTGGGTACTTGATTACTTTAACGTGTTTCAAAGCGAGATACCTTGGATTGGAGCTTGAGGAGGATCCGTTTATTGACTGCCCTAAGGATCGAGACGTTTAAATGGCTTTCCATTTTATGGATAAAACTTTTTAAGTTTGGAGATATGCCATGTTCTTAGTAATGTTCTTCCTTCTATTGTACCGAGGCAACATGTTCCGTCTCGGATGACTTCGATGACCCGATAGGGCCCTTCCCAGTTCGATGCTAACTTTCCTCGAGATCAAGTGGGGTCATAGATCTCGACTTTGTGTAGCACCTAGTCCCCTAGTCGAATGCCTTGAGGGCGAACACCTTGATCGTTGAGCTTGGTCATCACCTTCTTATATCTCAAAATCCATAGATGTGCAACGGCTCTAACCTCATTCATCAGATTGAGCCTGGCTCGAAGTCCAGCTTCGGAAGTTTATTGGTCAAAATTTTTGACACAAAGCATTGGGAAGATTACCTCGGGTGGTAAGTACCATAGGCTAGACTGAAGGGTGATTCTCTTGAATATGTCTCTGGTGTCATTCGGGCTTCATATCTTCCCTCTATTTGACTCACGACTAGCTGAGAGCCATTGAACACCGTTAATTCTTGAACTTGGAGTTCTAGTGTGAGCCGGAATCTCGAGAGAAGTGCTTCATATTTGGCCTCGTTATTAGAGATCTTGATCCGGAATTTGAGGGCCTGTTCAAATGTCTGTTAGTCCGGGCCCTTTAGAACGACCCCAGCGTCGCCTCTATGGGAGGTGGTAGAACCATCAACGAATAATGTCCAGGCTATGGGAGCAAGGCTATCCTTAGGTGGGCAAGTTAGCTCCGAGATGAAGTTTACCAGGGCTTAGGCTTTTATGGCAGTTCTTGGCATGTATTGAATGTCGAATTTATTGAGTTATATGAACCATTTGAGTAACCTCCCTGCAACATTGAATCGGGATAAAAACCTATCGAAGCGGTTGGTCGGTGACGACTTATATAACATGCGCTTGGAAGTAAAGACGAAGCTTTCTTGCTGTAAACACTAATACAAGTGCCATTCGTTCAATCGGAGGGTACCGTTCTTCGGGTCCATTCAAGATGTGGTTGACATAATATATGGGCTTTTGTCCTCCCGTACTGTCTTGAACTAAGGCGGAGCTGACAACCAGGTCAGTAGTGACCTCCCTGCAACGTCAAATTGGGATGAAAACCTATCGAAGCGGTTGGTCGGTGATGACTTGTATAACATGCGCTTGGAAGTAAAGACGATTGGTACTTTAGTTTTTCGATAGTCTCCTGGCATTCCCGAGTCCACAGGAAACCTTTTGATTTTTTAGGAGCTCAGAAGAAAGGTTGGCACTTGTCTTTGGCTCGAGATAAGAATCGGCTCAAAGCTACCATTCGTCCCGTCGGCCATTGGATATCTTTTATCATTGAGGTGGACGCATTTTTAATATGGATTGTACTTTTTTAGGTTGTATGTCTATCCCTCTCTAATGAATGACAAATCTCAAACAAAATTTCGAGTGTACTTCGAAAGCATGTTTGGTTGGATTAAGATGCATGTTGTATCTCTTGAGGATTGGAAAGGTCTTTGCCAAGTCAACTAGGTGCGAATCAGTTGTTTTGCTTTTGACTATCGTGTCATCCATATATGCTTTGATATTCCTCCTGATCTGGTGCTTAAAGATTTTGTTTACCATCCTTTGGTACGTTGCTCCCGTGTTCTTCAAACTAAATGGCATGACTTGGTAGTAATATATCTCTCGATCAATGGTGAAAGAGGTGTGCTCTTAATCAATGGTGCCATCCTTATCTGGTTGTATCTCGAGAATGCATCCATGAAGGTGAGGAGCTCATGACCCAAGGTGGTGTCCACCAATTGATCCACTCAATGGAGTAGATATCTTTTGGACATACTTTGTTGAGATCGATGTAGTCAATGCACATCTTTCATTTTCCATTAGACTTCTTAATAAGTACAATATTGGCGAGCTACTACGGGTATTGTACGTCAGCAATGAACCCTTCGCCCAGTAGTTTATAGATTTCATTACTGATAACTTGTTATCATTCAAGGGCGAAATTTCGAGGCCTTTGCTTGATTGGTCGAACTTTGGCATTCTCTTAGAGAAAGCTGATGAATTGCACTTTCTTCTCATCTGGTAACATTGAGCTTGTCTTGATGACCCAATAGAGTTCCGTTGGTTTGCGGTGCGAAAGGGGTTTAGCCAAATCTCTTGGGTCTTTAAGTGGCGTCTTGGGCTAGATTTTCTTGGGTAAAGAGATAGCCATGAGGTTGTACTATCGGAACTCTCTTGGGTTGCTTCTTAATTCGCCGACCTTGATATTGGTCGAGAATTTCATTATCATATGATAGGTTGAAACAACTACATATAGCCTGTTTAGTGTAAGTCATCCTATAATGGCATTATACACCGATGGGGTATTGACTACAATAAACTTGGTTTTTATTATCTTTTAGCATGGTTCCTTTCTAAAAGTGATGTGTAGGTTCACGATCTTGAGGGGGGAGATTGAGTCGCCCGTGAATCTCTTCATTAAGGAAGTCATGAGGGTAAGATCATTATTTGTGTCTTAACTTTTGAAAGGCATCAAAGTAGAGAATATTATAATTACTAGAGCATCATCATGATTTAGATCGAGGCATTCTATCTCCTCCTCTCTAAAGGTTATTAGTTGGTCACTTATGGTTCGAGGACATTTGTCGATGATGGCTCGGGCATATGCTTTGCGACCCGAGATGCCGTCTCCTTTGGAGGTTGAGCCATCGACAATAATATGTCTATTTGCCTTTCAATCGGCCCCTAAGGTAGAGGGTGACGGTTCTCAACACTTTCGGATGAATCGACCGAGGTGCCCTTATCGTATGAGTTCCTCAATATGTTCCTTCAGGTCGTGACAATCTTCAGTGTCGTGGTTGTAATCATAGTAGAAGCAATAATACTTGGCTTTGCTTCTTTTTTCGAGTAGAGTTCTCATTGGCTGATGGTCTATGAGTAAACTTTCTCTTTTATATATATGATTACTTCTGTCCTGGTTAGGTTCAATGGGGTTAGCTCAGACATTGGTTGAGACAGATCAGACTGTTCACCTCTCCTTCGTCGTGATGTTTGGTCGTTCATCTTTGTCTTTTGCGAGGTTCCCCATGCTTGTTCTAAAATATAACATCGGTGATGATGTACTGGTTGACTCTTTGAAGTACTTCGGGCATCATCGTTAGTGGTCTTTCTACTAACGACTAGAAGAGGTAGAAGTGTTTTAACCCCATAATGAAGGACTGGATCACGAGCAAGGGGTGGACATTGTCTACACTTCGGATCTCATAGGTAAATCGATTAACAAAGTTCGTTAGTGTCTCCTCGCCTTGTCTTAATCCTAGAAGCATCGCGATCATGGGCCTCAGGTGTACATTCTTGAGGAAGTAGAGCTTAAACTCTTTCACTAGTTGAGCGAGGAACTGACTGATTGAGGTTTGAGATGAGCGTACCACTCTCTTGCCGATCCTTTTAATGTAGTTGGGAAGGCATGACACATTAAGACGTCCGAGATGTCATATAACGACATATGCATCCGAAAGGTTTCCAATGACAGGAGACAAAAACTGGTGGGAATTGTTTCTTCCTATATGTTCTAAATGAACGAGGATCAGGCCGACGTAGAACCGACCTGTCCCTCTCTCTAAATTAGTGGAAGCTAGGATGCATTTCCTCTAAGCGTCGGTCCATTTGTTATAATTAGATTTTTAGGGAGTCAATCTTTGAGTCATTAGAGTGGGTCTCAAACCCTAATCATAGCTAAAAGGTGGCAGTGACGCCTGCCAAGTTCTATGGTTAAAGAACAGCGGGCTTTCTCAGTTGATGGTTCAATGGGTCGTGGATGAGTAAGGGGAGCTGGTAGCCCATTTGAGGAAAGGCATATGAGGAAAGATGTCTTGAGTTGCAGGCAATATTTTATCCAAATGTCCGGGAATAGGATCGACCCTAGGATGCTCTTGCATCATCGAGCCCTCCTTTCACCAAAATATTAGAGAAATTTATCGTTGATGTCTGTATCAACATGACGTGGCCCTGATCCGAGTGCGATAAGCTACCCGGGTTATGTAGGATCTTTCCAGCCTTGTTCCTCTACAAAGACCAAGGTCGGGGGGGTCCTCCCAAATCGATCCCTCCGACGTTCAAGTTAGTGATCTTGTCCCTTTTTCTCTTCCTTTTGGAAGTTGCGAGTGTCTTTTTATATTAACCTCCAGAGAAAGATGAGTACCCCATGTAGATCTCGTGGTGGGGGTAGTTTGTAACCAACCCGAATTGCCCCTAAATCTTCTTGGTAACTGATGGACCGAGCTAACCCCTGATCTTTTTGAAACATTCCTATGGATATTTCATAAGGGAGATTGATCTAAAATTGATCTGAAACATCCTTTAATCTTCCTAAAATATTTTTACGGATATTTCATAGAAGAGTTAATTTGTAATTGATTTGAATTACCTTTTGGTCTTCTTGGGGAGATAGCTCAGAATTTTGGTGGCTCGGAGATTTCCTAGGTCGCTTTTTCATACCTTGATTCTTATGGATAAGAGAACATTGGTCCTGATATGGTGTTGGCATAATAAATGATGGTTAGCTGATCTTATATTCCCTATCAAATGTAATTAAAAAAATTACTAAATACCAATTCACATTTGAAATGTGCGTTAGGCCCTCAATGCATATTTCAAATATGTTCTGAAACATCCTCTTAGCATCTATATCAAATATGATTTAAAAAAAATTATCAAATACCAATTCATATTTAAAATATGCATTTCAAAGCCTTAATGCACATTTCAAACATGTTTCTAAATACAACCATTGAATGTTAAATATATCTAATAAATAATACAATAATTAAAGTTTTTAAAAATAAATTTTCATTTGAATCAATCCTAAATCCCTTGATCCATACAATTTATTTTTAAGCATAAAGCCTCAATCCTCATAGTTCTATAAGAAATTTTAAACATATATATTGAAGAATAATCATAATCCAAACCTAATTGTATGAAATTAACTTAAATTTAGGTTTGAAAAAGAAACTTGAATCTAGGTTGGGATTTACCTTGATTTGGAAAAAAAATTCAAATTTTGATATTAAATTTAATCCTCCTATAAATCAACATATCTAAATAATTAAATGTTTTGATAGAGAATGAGTGAGAGAGAGGAAGTGAGAAGGGAGCTTATAGGGGTTATTTATAGCCAGCCAACATGGTCTAAATAACTAGTATGGTAATACTAATACTAGTCAATTGCAAGCCCTTATTAGGTCTGGGTGAGGCTTAAGGAAGAGAGAGATAATCAATAGAGAATTATAACGAAGCATCTATTTGTTGAATAATGATTCTAATAATAATAATTATTATTAAATTATAAGTCTTAACTATTTAAAGTCGATTTATATGTACTTTTACCATCATCGGGATCCATAAAATATCATATGTTTAATTAAGTTTAAAATATTTAAAATTTTATTTAAAATTTTTATTAAAATATTTTTGGATCTTCCTTTTTTCTCTTCTCGTACCATTGGCATTGATCATTTTACCTCTAGTTAAATAATAATTTTATTATCATATATTAAATAATAATTTTATTAAAATCTTTTTTATCGTCATGTGTTGTATATTAATTCCATATATCAAAATTAACTATCCTTGAAAATCAAACCTTTCAAGAGTCAATACTATCATTTACCTAAAAGATTAGAGGAGAGAATTTTTAAAAGATAACTTTGTTTTTGTTGTAATTAGTCAAACTTATTACGACCCTCGTTAACACACAAGGATCGTCAAAGAGAATTTTTGAAAGATAAATTTGTTTTTGTTGTAATTAGACAAACTTATTAAGACCCTCGTTAACTCGTTAACACACAGAGACCGTCAAGGAGAATTTTTGAAAGATAACTTTATTTTTGTTGTAATTAGTCAAACTTATTAAGACCCTCGTTAACACACAGGGACCGTCAACCGTTGAGTCGGATTGATTGGTTCATTGTCGAAAATGTGTCCCTTTTGATGACTCATCCTAGCTGACGTGGAGAGCAAGCATTGCGAGAAGGATGAAGGAATCTGTAGGGAGAGGCAGTTCGCCGGGAGCGGCTTAATCTTCAAGCGGTAAAGCTTGGTTTAGGATCTAGGTGGTACTCTCTACTGGGTAGCCTATTAGCCATGCCTCTAGGCTACGCCGATAACCCTGTACAACATGCCTGCGCTGGGAGTGTCTCGACTCGATCCTTCCGATGTTCAAGTCTGGAAAGTGAAGAGGAAGGAAGACAACAATATCAATAGCATAAACAAGTGAGTAAAGAGTTTGTTTTGCCTGCTTGCCTCGGGGCTTGGCTTTTATACCTGGGTGTTGGGTGGAGCAAACGGGTCTCTGTTACGACCCCTCTTACCATGCATGGTGGAGGCATTTAATGCAAGCGGCTTGCTGGTGTGTGCCCCCACGTACGACTCTTGGGGACTATCGAGATGAGGCCTCTGGTTTGTCTTCCTTCTTTAGGTCAAGCAGGGCGTGGTCTCTTCATCGTTCGTCTAAAAGGGAAGGCTGGTGAAGCCGGACCTTCTTGCCGACCATTAATGCGGAGTCAAGTTCTCTTTCCCAACTACAGGATCGGTGAGGAGTGGGTTTCCTGCAAGGATTGAAATTTTGTACCGTACCGAAGTTTCGAGCTTTGCTCGGTACGATACAATACTGTGTACCGAGCGACATACCTAATTTAAACGTAAAATCCTCTGAAAATACCTGAAAATAAAAAAAAAGTTAGGATAAGATTTTTAAGTTAGAAGTAAATATAGTAATTGTATAAGTTTAGCAAAATCAATGTAAATTAGGTAAGAATAGTATCATATAAGTTTAGCAAAATCAATGTAAATAAGGTAAGAATAGTATCACTTATCTTTTTTAGACTTTGAGGAATAGTTTTATGCAAGGTTCGTATTTTGATCTATTACGGATTGTCTTTATGTAAATATTGAAATATCTACATAAAAATCATTTAAATTGTTAGATTATTTTGTTACAATATAAATTTTAAAGTTTAAATAAATTAAATAATCACATATGTAGATATACTTGATTATTGATTCTACCACCAAAACGAATGACGGGCCTCCACGGGTGGTGGATCGGGATCCTCGATCCTATACATCTGCATATCAATATGATATGTTTATTAGACTCAATCATGAAATTGATCGCATGACATAGTGTATTGATATACCATATGTCATTGGTGCATTAATGTGGTGATGATCGTAAGTTGATCGTCATGAATCATATTTGTTCGATGCGACTATTGAGGCATATATTGGTGAATGTCAGAGCTTCAGCTTTCGCTATTGATCTGTTACTCTGTATCATACTATTGCTCGGAGAAGTATGACCAACTATCACTGTATTGCTATTGGTTGTATGATTCTCCATAATACGACGGTTGTGAATATGATGATCTATATCTACATCATGTAGGCTCTGTCACATCTATTCAAATTTATCCACTTCCTTTCGCTTTCCCTTCCCATTTCACACATAAACTTGATCAGTACCTTATCGAGTTCCTTGATCTAAATCTTGGGTGGCATGTGTAAAATATTGCTCCTTGGTCCATGCACCACCCTTAAGTTGTGTAGATGAGACCAATGATTGTCCGGTATCGTTGTTATCATCCGTAGAGGCACTGTTGTCCGTGTTACTGTCATGTCTTTGGACCGATCGAGTTGCTGAATGTAATTATGAAGGTGTTTCGTCACCTGACTTGATTCTTTCCAATGATGCGGCTAATGCTACTACCTTTCCCTTTGCCTTTGCACGTTGGGCGGACAACTGTGACCGTGGGTGTCTGTAGTTTCTCGAGCAGTTTGACTCAATGTTATTTGACTCCTACCACCATGTTGTGATCGAGGGGGATTTTTCACCTATTGGGGTTGTGTTTCCTCTTCCTCTATTACCTCGGTGATAAAACGTGAAGGACGTTGAGGATCTCCCACCTAATCAAGTAGAGGATCCTCTTAGTTCTCTGCCACTTCGACCCACTCTAACATCGGCTCTGAATCTTCGTTATAGAATTGGACGTCGATGGGATCAATATCTGGTTCCTCTTATTCAGCTTAGTACATCGTAACCTTGGTCGATGTTATAATAAACATATATCAGTTTCTCTAACTGTCTATATGAGAGTTTGTTGTGGACCTTTATGTGAATCAATGCAAACATTGACCAATTACGTTCGCAACCACTAGTTGTCGTCTATACAAGTACACGAACGACAACCTTTCTTAAATGTGGTGCATCCTCTCTAAATTGTAGCTATCACTTGACTGTAAAAAGATATAAATAAGATTTTATTAACATAATAAATAATTAATATCAAATATAATTGATAGTCAATATGTGTAACTTTTCCTCACAAGGATCCATACTGTAACGACATGATACAGCTACAATATCGGAGAATAAACGAGCTATTTCTCGAAATAATCAACCCTCTATAAGAGCATCGGCTGTATCAGTAGTGTTTAGCAAGAGCCGATATATAACATTTTATAGTACCGTTAGTAAATCATTTTGCGTTCCGAGAGCATACCGATATTGAATTGTCGGGTTTAGATAATACGCTGCAAGACATAATTTTGTTAGTATAATTTTTTATTATATAAGAAATAATAAATTAAATTATTCTGAATATGAATTTACCTGCATTATGGATATCTTGATCCATATGAACTTCAGTCCAACGATCAATGATCCGTACGTATTGGTCGACCTTAAAATCATCTTTGAATGCTTTCTTGACCTTCTCTCTTGCTGAAACAATATATATTTAAGATACTTGTTCATATCAACCTTATGGAGAATAATATAAAGTGGTTTCACACCTTTTATGATTTCAGCCTAGTCTCCCAAAATCTAGAGGAAAGAATGGACTTTTCTATCTTCTTTCCATCGCTCAATCTCGAATATCTGGAATTAGATCACTCTTGTAAAGTGATCATTATCTTCAAGTCATGTCTTTTTTACTATAATGACTTTATGCAATAAAATTAGTATGTAACCGAGTGACTCCAAGTCGGAGTATCTCACCGTTTATATACTTTTGTATGAAAGTATGGGCTCAATAATGATTATATATAAACTTTGTAGTTGATTGTGCTCAAACTACACAATTCTTGACCGTGTCCATCGTACCAATATTGTTTAGCATTAGATCTATGCAATAAGTTATATATGGAGTCTAAAATAATATTTTTTTTCATCAATTACAAACTGGCTTTCTTGAAATTCGCTCCATTGGCGGTTACTATTTGGATATCATATTATGGTTCGATCTCCTCTATTTTAGTGTCCATCAAGCTCTAAATATATCCTGTATCTTGGATATTTTCAAAAGCATTAGCTAACTTATAAAACACCACCCTTCTGTTGTAATAAATACGAAAGTTGATGATACTCATTTTTGTTGGTCCTGTCCAAGTGTCATACATTAATGTCACCTCATATTCATCACATTACCTCTCGAAGGATTTGATCCAATCCTTTAATTTTGCCAACTTCTCATCTAAGTACACGTCGTGAATCTCCCTCGGTGTTGGAGGTTGGATCCCCATGCCAGACTTTGAATAGATAAGACCATACTCTGATAATGACCTTGGGTTGTGTTGGCTGGAATCTTATGGAAGTTGAACTATTTTGAAATTGTTTTCTTAATATCTCGTTTTTTTCTTGTGTATACATCATCAATCCATGTCTATTTCGTTATTTGTGGGGGATAGGCTTGCGGATCAATATCAACAATATTTGGTGTAGACATCTTACCAAGACCTCACATAAAACCACGGAGTTCACCAGACCACATGTTACTAGTTTTGCCTAACTGAGGAGGAGCAGTTGGTTGACTCATGCTAGCCGACCTTTGGATTCCACCACCACTGCCATGCTCCTCATCTAAGTACACGCCGTGAATCTCCCTCGGTGTTGGAGGTTGGATCCCCATGCTAGACTTTGAATAGATAAGATTATACTCTAATAATATGGACTTTAGGCTGTGTTGGCTGGAATCTTATGGAAATTGAACTATTTTGAAATTGTTTTTCTAATATTTCACTTTTTCTTTTGTGTATACGTCATCAATCTGTGTTTATTTCACTATTTGTGGGGGATAGGCTTACGGATCAATATCAATAATATTTGGTGTAGACATCTTACCAAGACGTCACATAAAGCCACGGAGTTTACCAGACCACATGTTACTAGTTTTGCCTAACTAAGGAGGAGCAGTTGGTTGTCTCATGCTAGCCGACCTTTGAATTCCACTACCACTGCCATGCTCCTTATCTAAGTACACGCCGTGAATCTCTCTTGGTGTTGGAGGTTGGATCCCCATGCTAGACTTTGAATAGATAAGACCATACTCTGATAATATGGACCTTGGGCTGTGTTGGCTGGAATCTTGTGGAAGTTAAACTATTTTAAAATTATTTTTCTAATATTTCACTTTTTTCTTTTGTGTATACATCATCAATCTGTGTCTATTTCGCTATTTGTGGGGAATAGGCTTGCGGATCAATATCAATAATATTTAGTGTAAGCATCTTACCAAGACCTCACATAAAACCACATAGTTCACCAGACCACATGTTACTAGTTTTGCCTAACTGAGGAGGAGCAGTTGGCTGCCTCATGCTAGCCGACCTTTGGATTCCACTACCACTGCCATGCTCCAATTATCGATGCCTCATTGTTTCATCGACCATATACTGCTGCATCCAATGATGCACGATCTCAACTGTGAGATCCGAGTCGACTTCATCGTCATAGCCCACATATTTATCATAAATTGGTTCCTGCGTAGTCCTATAATATTCTTCCTCAACTCTTGCCTTCTTTTTTAATGTATCTTCCTTTGCTTGTTGTAGCTTGCTTTGAAATAATTTACGGATCTCCATCGGAACCTTCTTACATTTTGTAACATCAGGATACCGACCGACCAAATATATCTTCACCCGAATTATTCCTCCACCCTTGTCAATGTAGTCATAATAAATACATTGTTAATGATAACGATTCTCATCTATCTTTCGGGCATAAACCCATGCATCATCATATTGTTCTCCTTTGGTGTCATGATCCTATCAAATTTAAATCAAATGTTATAAAATATAAATATATTGAATTTATCTAATATCGATAAAAAATCATTAATTATAATATTAAATAATTTTATTAAAACATAACAAATCTTATTTTACCATCATAAACATGTGAAACACATAAAAGAAATATTAAATATGTAATTTTGATTCAATATAGGTCAAATTATAATAAAATCATCATTAGATATACTAATCATATGATTAATATATTTAATTATCCACTAATTACTTACCCTAATATATATTAAAGATATTGAATTGACCTAAAATCGATCAAATTTTAATTAAATTATCATTAAAATAACTAATCATAGTATTAAACTACTTTAATAAAACCTAACTAAATCTATTTTACCATCATAAATATATGAAACACATAAAAAAATATTAAATATATAATTTTAATCTAATATACATCAAATTATGATGAAATCATCGTTAAATACACTAATCATATAATTAACATAATTAATTACTCATTAATTACTTCTCTTTCAACACTATAAATATGTCAAACACCTTAATATGTATTAAAGATATTGAATTGATTCAAAATCGATCATATTTCGATTAAATCATCATTAAAATCACTAATTATAGTGTTAAATAACTTTAATAACATGTAATTAAACCTATTTTACCATTATAAATATCTTATAATATTTAATATACATAAAATATAAATATTTAACTAATTAAGTGTCTAATTTCGAAGTAATCAATATTAATCATACTAATCATAATATTAAAAATCTTAATTACTCTAATTAGAAAATTAGAATGCATGTCTCTTGATTAAAATTTTTTTCTTAATCTTTCCTAATTAGCTTTGATTCAATTCACAAATCGTTGTTTGTAAAATTTAGGAGAGTGAAAATATGAGAAAAAATGAGTTTGAGGTAGTTTAAGATAGTATGAGAGTGAAATAGGGGAGAAGATATGTTTAAAAACCTATGAGAAAGGGCTCCAATGGTCACTGTTACAGATCGGTAATGAAGTCGATTTCGACTATTACTGAGCTGTGCCAAGTGGTAACAATCGAAATCGACCATTATCGAGTTGTGTCGAGCGGTAACGGTCGAAATTTTGACCATTATCGCCCAATATACCCTCGTATCGTCCGATACGAGACGTTATTGAGCATTCCGCTCGGTAACGAGCAATCTGCGTACTAGTGTGCTATCAGACCAGTACGTTCCACCCGTACCGAATGGTATTATTCGAAATTAAAAAACTTAGTCTCATGGGCCCATTTCGAGAAGCTGGGGCAAGCAACGTGACCTCCTGTTGGCAGTCATAGGGAGTAGGTGGTACCCGAGCTTTTGCTTAGGTATTGCTTACGTGGCGAGGGAAGTTGGGGAATGTTAGGATTATCCCTATCAACCCTAAATTTATTTTTGTTGCTATCAACACTAGACCTGTGTCATCCAACCAAAATGGGTTTGATCTATTTAAGCATACCGTGAAACCAGGGTTTGCGATTTCGAATCGTACCACTTGATACGGGCGGTACAAATCGATCCACCCATATAGGGTGGTACGAATCAGTCCACCCATGAACTAGTATGCGGACCGCGCACTAACGGGCGGTCCACTCGATAAAGCCCCATATCGAACGATATAAGGTTGTTTCGAGTGGTAATTGTCGATTTCGACTATAATTGCCTGTTACCGGGCGATATCAGCCTGGTTGTGGTGAGGGAAGAAGAAGCATCCAAGGAGAAGGAAAAAGAAAGAGAGCATTCGAAGAAGAGGGAGAACCTCGATGTATCCCGATTCGGCATCGCTCTCCCTCAACGATCCTGATCCAGAAGGTAATAGCCAAGCGGCGGCTAGAGTAACGGAAGAGGCGATCTCCTTCATCGCCTCGTCTGTGATTCTGCAGCTTTTTCTTTGGTGCGTTCTTCGCCGAAGGCTGGAGTCTTTGGTGCGTTCTTCGCCGAAGGCTGGAGACTCCTGCACCCTTCGTCGCCTTCTTCATCAAACGCCGCAAATGAGGAGATGAAGGAGACCATGTTCTTCTACTCGTCTGAGGCCATATATTGCTCGTATTGTATCGTACCGAGCAAAGCTCGGTATATCGATACACTATGAAATTTCAATTGGTTGAAACGTATCTTGAATTGTTTAGGGAGGAAGAAGAAAAGGAGAAGGCATGGAGGAGAGGTGTACTAGAGTGGAAGATGGATGATGGCTCTACTGGCCTCCTTGCAAGCGCAAGGAGCCATGTCCTAGGAAACCTTCATAAAAATTTTAAAAAATATATCTGCAAAAATCCCAGTCTCATGTATTATCATGCAGGTGAAATGTTCATTCCAATCAAAATTAAGGACTGCATAGAAAATTACATAATACATGAATCTCCATGAATAAATACTAAAAGGGATTAGTAGCTTATAAACGCTTTGTTATAATCAATATGGGCATTATCCTTTACCATAACTTAATGTTTGGCAAAGAATAGTAGGTCAGGTTAGAGTGCCCATCTAAATAATCTTTAGAGCTTACGTGCCTTGGCTACTAGTCTCTTTTGGGATGGCAGGAATAAATACAAGTTGTTGGGTTACATTGACCAGCAGGAGATAATAGAAATTTGCAAGTTGGAAAGGGAAAGCCAAGATATTGTAATTACATGATGTAAGCCTTGCAAATAAATAAGAACTTTGTATTTAGTATTGTTGACAAGGACTATGTTATAGCACCATTGACATGTCGGCTTGTTATTAGAATGGTTCACGACAACCACCAAGCATACCTTGGCGATGAGTGATGAAAGGAGAAATACAAACAAAAAGGAAGGACAACTCTTTGTGCAAATATCGGATCTTTATCATTCTAGAAAAAATAATATCCAAAAAAGAAATTGAAAGTGGCAGAACAAAAAGATCTAAGAAACGATTTAAAGCTATCTAAGATAGAATAAGAAGCTTACAATTCACAACACTTTTTACTATTAACAACCCTTTACTATTTATAGTCCCAATATTATCAATTTTTTCTTTTTTTTCTCACAACCCCTTATTCCATCCTCGTTGCTATTTATTGTTGTCTAATCCTGCTTGTCGCCCCCTCAATGCCTTTCTCTTATGAGGAGGAAGAATAAGAAGAGGAGGACGTGGAGGAAGAAGGGGAAGGGGAGAAGGAAGAAGAGAAGAGTATTTATGGTCATGTGCAAAGAGACAATTTAAAAATATTAAAAAGTTTTAAAATGAGTGTGAATATTAAAAAAAGATTATAAATAGTAATCTCCTAGAATAATATAAGGAGGAAAGGAGGATAATATCAACTATTAAGTCAAAAAGATACTCAAATTTTCATTAACTAAATTCCTATTAATGACATGTTCCTTAACTAAGACAATTTAATAGGAGAGAAAAGAAACAATAATTATCACATGAACTAATTTTTACTTTTTTTCTTAATCATAAAATTTAATACAATATGTAAAAATTTAATATTCATTGCTACTATATTGGTACAAATGAATATACGAACTCCATAGTAATATAAAATAGAGAAAAGGAGAGGAAAATGAGAATATAACGACTTTGGGGGATGAAGAGGAAGAAGTGGAGACTAGAAGGAAGTATATCGGTAAAAAGTTCAAGAGACAAAATCCTGAATGGGGTGGGAGCATCAATTATGTGGTGGAGCAGAGTAGTAAGAAATAATGATACAAAGGAGGTGTAGGAAATAAGAGAGTAAGCACATTAAAGAGAGAGAGAAAAAGAAAAGATAATTGTCACATCTATCTAAAATAAAAAAGAATTGATTTTGATATAAATCAATAACTCTACCGATAGGTCCATGGTCAGGTACAATTTATTTCTAATATGCTTGCTTTCAATATTTTAAAACATGTTTCAATAACATCAATATTGATTTGATACCTATTTATTATCATATTTGTCACACCCAACATTCGTAATTTCATGTATCATATTTGTCTAGGTTCGGATTGGTACCATAGTAGTTCATACCAATATTCTATGTGTTGGTACATCATTCTGTATCAGACTTCAAAAGATCCTAAAAAGAAGATTGAAAAACAAAAAAATTCTCAATACAAAGACTGTATCTGGTACAAATCCTATATAGTGTAAAACAAAAAAAATTCTCAAAGGAAAACTGTATCATGGTACAAATCCTATATAGTGTATCAAATGATACAGGGCTATAAAATATATTGGGCAATACAAACCCGATACTATGTACCAATTTGATTTTCTTAAACCCATGTATCAATTGGTTGTTGAAACTGTAATTATCAACCCGAATGGGATGATATTGTGAACCAGGATCCTATCTGCATGTATCAGGTGTACTTATACCAACTAGTCATGTTATATAGATCCATGTGATACATCATGTTGCTAATAGGATGGTTAAAATAAAAAAAGCATGCAGTTCTTGTGCATTAGGCAGCTTAAAGCCAGCTATATTTCATACTATTCTTGGATAGTCAGAAAGTACTTCCCGATATTTTTTTTAAGTTTACAAGGTACTACAGCACATATGCAATTGGTAAAGGTTCAGAACAAAACTTTTACCATGTTGGGTGGATGCACAATGAATGCTGATATCCGAATGACTTTCTGGTTTGAATAGTTTTTTTTATTCTTTTGCAGTTTGTTTATCATTTTTTTTTTTGTTTCTCTTTTCTTTTTATTAGTGTTCTCTTTTCTCTTTGATGTCTATTCTATTGTTCTGCACTTATTGTTTCTCTTCTAGTATCATCTTTGCCTGATTTCATTTCTCATCCTGTATAATGAATTCCTAGTGCAGCTGTACAGATTTCCTTCCAATTGTCTTTAAGAGAAATAGAGATGAGGACGTTCTATGAATGTCTATGTTACAAGAAAAGGGTTCACACTGTGAAAAGCTACGGATGTTACAGTGAAGAACAAAATAAATGAATTAACTCCATTTGTGCAGTGGACTGAAAAGCTAACAAATGCACCGATAAATTTAGATTCAAACATTTTAAAATTTTCTGCCAGACAATTCATGTTATATAAATTTTTTTATATAAACTATCAAGCAATGGTCTAATCTACCAATAAGGGAAGTTTTAATTGACCTAATGGAAACTATAACCTAACTGGAATATTAGCACCGCTTCACCTGATCAAACCTTAAGTGGATACCAAATATGTTTGTTCTAAACTTTGTTTGCTGGTTTTTACTTGATCTATGAGTGTAAAATTTAAATAAATTAAATAATCAATCGATGGATATACTTGATTCTACCACAAAAAAGAATGATAGAATTCCACAGGCGATGAATCAGAGTCTTGAATCCTTTGTATCGGTATATCAATTTGATATGTTTGTCAGACTTAATTCAAATTAATCCCACGATATAATATACTCATACACTGTATGTCATTGGTGCATCAATGTAGTGATGGTCATAATTTGATCGTCGTGAACCATACGTGTTCAAGGCGACTCCTAAGGTAAGTACAATTGTGCCATATATTATTGCAAAATATGGAGAGTGCCAGAACTTCTACTTTTGCCACTGATCTATTGCTTCGTATCATAAGATCGCATAGTACTATTTCTTGGAGAAGAATGACTAGTTATCACCGTTGCTCGAAGAAGAATGACCAACTATTATGTCATGCTCCATACTCTGGATCTTGGGTGGCATGCTTAAAATATTACTTATCGATCCATGCAACACCTTCAAACTATGTAGATGGGACCATCGACTCTCTAATGTTGCCACCATCATCGATCACGATACTACCATACACATCGCTATCATATCTCAAACCGAGCGAGTTGCTGAATGTGATTGAGAAGTTGCCTACGTACCTTTGATTAGAGAGTTCTTCCTCTAACTTAGGTATTAATCTTTCCTAATTAGCCTCCCAAGTTTGATCTGATTCATAAATCATAGTTTTGTGAAGTTTTAAGAGAGTGCAAATGTGAAAATAAGATAAAAGAAGTGAGTGAAAAAGATATTAAGAGAGTGAAAGGGATGAAAGAGGAGGAAAGGATTTAAAAACCCTTTTATATGTATCTGACCATTGGAAATGTTCAGATCTAAGCCGTCCATCAGTAACGATCAAAATCTAATTATTATCGATCGATACAGGTCGGTAAAGATTAGATTTCGACCAAATATGATCATTACCAAGTAGTACAGACCCGTATCGGATGATACAAAACCTTCTAGTATATATCATTTGGTATAGGTTGGTCCGTATCGGTCCCGTATTGCTCATACTGAGGAATATACCATGTACGACGAACCCTATTATATTGGAACAATGTTATTCGTGTAATGAACTGTTGGTCATTGAAATGCTTTAGATATATATCCACCTTAAGATCAAGGATGAGATAGGAGATTATAAACTCACGTCGAGTGTACATGCTGTTATAAATTGTTTCTTGTTTTATCCATTTGTTGAATTGCTGACTGATCATTTACCTTAATCCAGCCTGGAGAAGACTATTGACCGCTACAAGAATTTTATGAAAGAAGATAGATATGTTGGCAAGCATGATGACCCAAATCAGGTATTATTATATATTTTTATTTGTTACTATCATAAATCTTATTGGTAAGAGTTTTCCTATTCTTCAAGACACAGTTTGCTATGATTAATATAAACTATGTTTTCAAGTGACTTTAGGAATAATTCTATAAAAATTTTGGTTGGAAATACTGGTACAAATAATTGATGTGGCACCTGAGTCTTGGTGGTACTTATCCTAAAAGTTCTAAATAAATTATGGGGACAGATTATGATCTTTTGGTATTTATACTCAAACAACTTAGATTTCAGACTATGGAAATTAAGTTATAGGGGTATTAGCCTGTTACGTATGGAACATTAATGAAGAATTGTTTCCATGAGAACAGACAATTCATAATTGATCATTGTTCTCTGATTTGCCAACTTTTGTTGTATGAAAAGAATCTAATCTGACTTGCATAACAATCTGAACTAGATGTTACTAAAATCACACACTCAGCTGTGAATTACCAGGATGATGGTTTTGACAAGGTAGATTCATGGGTCAGCAATCTGGTTTACCTGAAGATCACTGAGATATGGTGATGTTTGGGGCATATGTCAACAAAACATTTTCTGATGATATATATATGTCCTTTATGTTCATCCTGTCTTTCTTTCTAGTCACATATTTGATTTTTTTTTTGTACATTTCGTAATTCATACAAACTTAAAGCAAAACCTCAATCTGAAGAATGATATATACTGCTTTCCTTATAGTTGGATGCCTCACTTTTCATATAATGAATCTTTTACTATCTATCCATCTACTGATAGATCTTGATACATTCTAACGCCATGTATATCATAAATAGTTCATGTAGTATAAATTTCTAACATACAAGGCTTGATCTGAAGCTCAGTCTGTGCTGCCTTTTTGTAGGTGGACATATTCAGTTATTTTTTTATAATTCATGTGTTTATTACCAAATAATGTATGATTAGTCACTTGGTATGTATTTGTCAAGATACATTATCTTTAATGTAAATAGTTGCAGAAGTTCAGGGAACCTTTTTTCACGTTTTGTTGAGATACATGTTTATATGAATTCAAGCTGAATTCCATGTTTTTCCCTCTGTATCTTCTTAGTTTGAATCTTGAGGTTACTCATTGTATCATCACCATGTTACCCCTTGTTGCTCATCTACTAATTCCTGTGAGTCAATATATCCAAATTGACATAGAGTAGCCATGTCATCCTTTGTTTCTTTTGGAGTAAAAAGAAAATTTTATTAAGTTGTCAGTTCTACAATAAGACTTATGAAGGTCATTATATAGAATGGAGGAAAGCTCAAAGGGGAAAGAATCAGTCCACAGAAGACTGATTTGTATCAACTCTAGCTTTAGCAGCCCTGTTGCATTACCGAAAACAATGGGTAATGATATATGATTCTAGTTGGTGCAACAGTTTCTTTATGTCTTTAATGGTGTGAGCAATAGCCTAAGGAGCTTTTCCATCTCGGTTCAGCAGATCTACAATAGTAGAAGAGTCAACTTTGATTGATAGTTGGGTGATATGTCTGGAAATTACTGATTGTAGATCTAATTTGACCACGAGCTTCACATTGCATGTCAGATTTATTATGGATGTCTTCTTGTCCCGCTGCAATGTAGAAGTCTCCAGGATGATTTCTAGTGATGAATCCCCTGCCTCCATCACGCAAAACGGAGGAGCCGTTGTGTTAAATTGAAACCAACTTGCAGCTGGTTTTTGCCTTTTTTTTATTCAGTCTAGTCCCTTAAAATGTTTATAGCATAATAACCAATATGGGCCATAGCATTGGCCCAAGCCCATATAATGAAAGGCTTTTTCTGGTTAAAAAGTGCATCATTCCGCATTTTCCAAATAAACCACAACTGGTTTGCTATTGCTTCTTGAAGCAGTTTTTTCAATCCTAGATGGGTTCCTTCTTTAGCCATTCACTAATATTCCATGATTATTTGTAAAGAAAAGTAAAACTGAGGTTAATTTCCCAAAGGTTCCAAATTTTGATAGAAAAGGTCATTGAAAGAATAGATGTTCAATGGTTTCCAGATGAGAAAGGCATAAGGGGACAAACAGGTTGAACGTTGTAATGAAGAGGAAGAAGACAAACAGCAGTAGGTAGGTGTTTATGCAATAATTTTCAACAAAAGATATGAATTCTAGGAATAACTGGGACCTGCCATAGACTACGCCAACCATACCAACATGATTCAGGTTTGGGATGCAACAAATGATATTGCCTTCCCTAATAGATGATCCTTCCAGATCCATTTATCCTCACAAGGAAACTAAGTAATATCTATAGCCTTAATGGTAGAGATCAATTTAGGTGTATACATATCCAATAACAACCGAGTATTCCAACTACTAGATTGGATTAATCCATCAACCTTAATATATGTAGGTATCATATTAACATCAAGTAATGTAGGAATGCGATTCAAGGGTATACTAAGCAATCAAGGATCTGTATAAAAATATGTGGATTGCCTATTACCTAATTGTATTAAAAAAAAAACCCTTTTAAGTTCAGACATTGCTCGAATGAATAATTTCCAACTCTAGCTAAAGTGAGTATATTTAGGAATGTTCCATGGGTGAATTTGATCATATTTAAAGTGAAGAACAATATTTCATATACTACTGTCATTATTAAGATAATGATTGAGACAGTTAGCTTGTAAAGTAGTTCTAAAGGCAATGATGCCTTGGATATTAAGACCACCATGATCTTTTTGAGAGGTAACAGTGTTCCAATTGATAAGATGTAAGCCTTTGTTTTGAGAATTATTTAACCAAAGAAATTTTTTTTATTAATGTTTGAATTTTGTGGAGGAAACTGTCTTACAACCAAGTAACACTTAAAAATGTGTAAAGGAATAGAAGTTAAAATATATTTAATCAAGATAAATCAGCCAGCTTATGAGATTATTACATTTCTAGGTGGTAAGTTTAGTTTTGATTTTGTTAAGAATTTCATCATGAGTTGATTGGGGAATTCTTTTAGGAATTATAGTTGCTCCTAAGGTTTACAATTTCGGTCAATACCAGTGTACCGACCAATGGTCAGTATGGTATGTATCGAGGCATACCAATGATACACCCAAACAATATTAAAAATAACTTCAAAAATATCTAAAAAATAAAAAATTAAATTAAGATTTTTAAGCTAGAAATAAATATAAATTTAGTATAATTTTAGCAAAAATAATCTAAATTAGTAAAGAATAACGACGCATATCTTTTTCGAACTTTGAAGAATAGCTTTGTAGTACGAATGGAACCATCGTTCCGTTAAGATTAAATTATTTATAAAAAAATTATTTAAATTATTGATATGAGTAAGAATGAGTTTAAGGGGAGTTAAATTATTGATATGAGTAAGAATGAGTTTAAGGGGAGTTAAAGAGATTAAGAGAGTGATATAAGTTGAAAGAGGGGGGGGAGGAAAAAGTTTATAAACCCTTTACTATGGTTCAAACGGTCAATTTGACCCTTTGGAATAGGGTGATTTCAGTCCTTGATTGGTAATAATCGAAATTCGATCATTACCGACTAATACAAGTCGTTAACAGTTAGATTTCAATCGTTACCACCCGGTATAGACCCTGTATTATCTGATACGAGATTAGATTATTGTACCATCCAATAGAGAGCAATCCGCATATCGGTCTCCTATCGGGCCGTTACGTATTGCCCGCACCGGACGATAAGGGTTGGTATTGCAATGATCCTTCTTCAAAGGGAATGATCCTTCTTTAAAGCCAAGGCCATAATAGATAAGATTTTTAGTGGATCTTAGAGTAGATTTAGGGGGTAAAAAGATTGATAATCTAATTAGTAAGCTCTTTATAAGTCTTAATTTTTAATAGTATTGTAAGACTTAGAATTAGTATTAAAACGAAATAAAATATCATCAACAAATATAATATGATTAATTTTGGAATTTGAGTTTGAAGCTAAGGGGAGTTAGGCTTTAGTTTCTAGTTGCTTGATTTAATAGTTGAGTTAAAATCTATGCAACTAAGATAATAAGGTGACTCGGGTTCACCTGCCGGACGCCACAATGATTGATAAAAGTCTTGAAGATTTCACCATTTATAAGGCAAGAAAAGATAGGCGAAGAAAGACAAGTTTTAATCCAATTAATATATAAGGGAGGAAATTCATGGAGGAAAATACTTTTGAGGACAACAGTCCAAGATAATCCGTCAAAAGTTTTTTCAATATCTAATTTAACAAGAACAAGGGTTTTTTTCTTTAAAGGAATATAAGTAGCCTCTTGTGCAATAATAATGTTATTATGTATATTTCTTCTAGGAAGAAAAGCAAACGGCTCATAACTAATTAATTTGTAAAAGTAAGGTTTTAGTTTATTTGTTAAGACCTAGGCTAATATTCTTTTGAGAGAGCTAGAGGGCAGAAATTGGTAACATAAGTTGGGTTTTTAGTTATTGAAATAAATGTTAGGAATATTTGCGTCAAGGAAGGAGGTATGTATTCATCTTGATAAAAATGTCGGAAGACCTCAAAGAAGTGAAGTGCTAGTGTAGACCAGTATGATTAAGACAATTCAGTTGTAAAACTCTTAGGACTAGGACTTCTCCCTGACCTCATGGATTTAACAGCAATAAAAATTTCCTCCACAGACAAGGGTTTGGTTAAAGAATCAGATTCAATAGTAGTTAAAGTAGGGAGAGTAGGAAGAGAGTGTTGACCTAATGAGTTTGAAGCCGAGTGAGTCCAAAGATAGGTATAATGTTGGATAGAAAAAATTTAAAATAACTTTATTATCTTAAATAAGAGTATTATTATTATCATAAATTCCTTTGATATAATTTTTGTGCCTAGGACAAGTGACAAGGGTATGAAAATATTTGATATTTTTGTCACCATCATATATCCAAAGACATTTAGCTTTGGCCCACCACTTAAGAATAATTTGTTTGATTAGAATAACATAGTAATTATAAAGGAAGGAGAGTTTTAAAATGTCCAAGGTGTCAATATTGTTATTTTTATCTAATTGTGATTCTAAATTCATTATGGGTCTCTAATTATTATCAAGATGCATTTTATGTTTCCCTAGGTTATGCTTATTCCAATTAGAAAAGGACTCTACAAGTATAACATAACTAGTTGTGAAAAGCTGAGAGGGGATCAGGTTGGATATGTGGAACATTTCAAACTGAGTTAATCAAATGGGTAGTTTCATGGTATTATGTCTAGAAGTTTTGATAATTGATGGGACACATTTTGGTAACCTGCCCACCAACCACTGTTCACAGCCATGTCAGCGTCAAGATCAACATAACGGACTACGACCCCGGTCAACGCCGTTCCGCAATGGTTGGACGACGCTGACCGACTACGGCACCGTCCCGTAAAGATCAGGACGGCGCCGATTGGGTACGATGTCGTCCCACAAAAGTCGGGATGATGTCGTCCCACAAAAGTCGGAATGACGCCGACCAAGTACAACGTCGTCCCACAAAGATCGGGATGGCACCGACCGAGTATGGCACCATCCCACAAAAGTCGGGACGACGCCGACCAAGTACAACGCCGACCCATAAAAGTCGGGACGACATCGACCGAGTACAGTGTCGACCCGCAAAAGTCGGGACGACGCCGACCAAGTACAACGTCGACCCACAAAAGTCGGGACGACGCCGACCAAGTACAGCGTCGACCCACAAAAGTCGGGATGGCACCGGTCCGCCGCCCGATGGGTCGACAGCCATAAATACGATAGATACGGCCGGTCCCCGGGGTGGAGGATAAAAAACCTATTGTGGGGCCGACGATGAGATTGGTTCTTGGGCTATTTTCCACCCAATTCTAATAAAATCTTCGGAGGGGTCGGAGTCGGGAGTCCCCTTCCCGACCCCGACCTATGTGTAGGGACAAGCGATAGAGAGGAGGGCAGCCAGCCAAAGGGTGTCTCCAAATCTCGAAGCCAAAGCCCAAGCTCGACCCCATCAGACGACGACTCTCGTCGCCCGAGTACTGACATGGATGATCTTGCACGCTCGGGACCGAACCAAGCCGTGTTAACTCCTCAGCCACGATGTAAGGGACCACTATCTGATTGGCGCTAGAAGGAGGGCCCGAGGCCTACACCTCGGCCAAGCAAACTCGCTCCCGAGTCGTGCACCTTGGTTATAAGCCCTTAGCTCCCCTATGGGAGAGAGCACTGATAAAGTCATTTAGTCCCACATTGGTTGAGGAGTATGAGAATCAAGGGCTCATAAGTCCGCCAGGTCTCTCTTACCTTCAGAGGCACCTTTTGGAGCTCACATGTTCCGAAAGGACAAAACTATACGAATACGCCCATCAATAATAAAAAAAATTATTACAAATTAACTAAGTAGACTTAATATTTAACATGATCATGATCAGAATGAAGTCTCAAAAAATGATAAACAGAAAATTTGCCATAAATATTCATCTACGATAAAATTACCAAAGACACAATCTAATCTAACAGAGATTCTAGCATAGCCAGTATGATTAATACAGTATGTATAATTAGAACTAGAATAAGTTAAATCATAATTTTTTATAAATTCATGGAAAACACAAGTAGAGCAGTTAATAACAAATATTTTATCACCAATTTTATCATGTGAATTTAAAATATAATTGAAATCTTCTAAAATACACCAAGAAATGTCGAAGAAGTTTAAATCAGAAAGAGAATTTCATTATTTTTATAAACAACAGAAGTACTAGCATTAATACCTAACATAAACCAAGGTTTATCATTATTTAATTGAGTTCTTTCATGAATAAAATAAGGGTGTTTAGATAGCACCTGAACATTTGCTAAATTAATAGACCGAGCTAATAATATACCACTAGAAGCTCCAATAGAAGGATAGAAATCCCCTTTTCAGTGTTTCCCGAGTCTTTAAATAGCTCTATTTGATTGTTCAGTAGTGGCATGTGTTTCCTGTAGGAGAATGAACACAGGATTTTATGTGACAGATATATGCATGATATTCTTGCACTAGTTTTCTTTTTAAACCTCTACAGTTCCAGCGAAATATTATCATTAGGAGAAAATTTTAAAGGGATCCAAGCCATCTAGACAAGTAACATATACAAGTAAATTATATTCAAAAATTAAAAAAATTTGAGTTTTCTTTTACCCTTTATTACTCCACTAATGGCTTTTAAACTTGCTCGATTGGATGCTCTTGAGTGTGACCTAGGTGGGATATGTTTGTTGAGATGATCCACGTGATCACGAAGAAGGTCGGAATCCTCCGCCGAGTGAAAGGAGGAATCACTTGAGACATTATGTGCTTGTATGGTGGATAACACCTTTGCTACAATTGGTCGTGCCTCTGAAGTTATATATCTTCCTCGACTTCCATCGTAGCCAGTACAGAGGCAATAAAAGTACAGGAAATGTTAGTGTTAAAAGGATTAGGGTTTAAGGTGGTGTGATATACTTGTAAAGCCTCCGTGTCATTCGGATTTGGAGTCAGATCCGAGTGAGGAGTATACACATCCATAGTTACATCTGGTAAAATCTGATCCATGCAATGAATGCCTGAATCCAATGAGACATTAGTCATTGACTCATTAGTAACTTTTCTACCATCTGTCACGCTGAAGAGATTTGGAATGATTTCGGATTAAACGTTACAAACACCTTTCTAGAGATAATGGGATAGGTGGATTGGCTCTTGAATTGATGCTATGAAAAGTTACACCAGTTGTTGGGTGGGGAATGGCACCGTGTAACGAGATAACCACCGGTAGCAAGGAGCCGTTAGGGGAAGAGAAAACAATTGGGTCTGTCATGTGAGTATCATGTGTTGACTCCCAATGATCCCTACCCTTGTCTCTGATAGTGATGGTTTGGTCAGAGTTTTTTTACGAAAAGGATGACGTTGAACACGAATCCATGAGCCAAAGTTAAAGAGTCAGTAGAATCCTTAGGAATATCCATCCTTAGTTGAAACCTAGTTTTCACTAATGGGTCGTTGTCCAAAGGAGGATAATCGAGATAGAAGATGGAGTGGTTTTAGATTTAAAGAGACAAAGAATGGGTTTATGGCCAAGCCGACCACAATGATAATAGTATGGAGGAAGGTTTTGATTGGTACTAATATGAAAAAATTTAGTATTTTGCTACTCAATTGACACTCCTTACTTAAGAGGGTCGGTAATGTCTATTTTAATATAAATCCGAGCATATCTACCCCATGTAAGACTTAGAGAGTTAGGATCAATTTTAATAGGGTGAGCAAGAAGAGTAGTAGTTTGAAAGAGTGTTTCTTCATTCCTTTACTCCATTGGTAATCCAAGGAGTCGTATCCACAAAGGGGCAGAATCGGGGCAGAATCGACTCTTTCAATCATTGGGTTGGAAATTAGATTTTCAAGATATAAGTTGAAGAACATCCCCATGGAGGTTCCAAGGTCCCTCGGTAAGGACTTTGATGGCATCAGATTCATATTGAAAACAAAATAGGAAGAAACCAACCTCTAAATCAAGAATCGATAGAGAAGAGAGAATTGACCAAATTTTCGATAAAACATTTTGTAAAACATGCAAAGGAGGGGCCAGTATGAGGAACCTATTGATTAGGCATGAAGCCTAGGGTTTCCTCCAAGCCTACAATTTTTCTTCTTTGAATTGAACAAAGTTGGAAGTAGAAGTCTTAATGAGATTCAAACATGAATGATGAAAAAGACATCCTGTGGAGTTTGTCATGAAGAAAGGCTCTACCAAAAGAATCAAAGCCCAAGAAATCTTCGGGGAAGAAGGATTAGAGACTTAAAGGCCGGAGCAACCTATTGATTAGGCATAAAGCCTAGGGTTTCCTCCAAACCTACAATTTTTTTTTCTTCGAATTGAACAAAGTTGGAAGTAGAGGTCTTAATGAGATCCAAAGGTGAATGATGAAGATGACATCCTGTGGAGTTTGTTATGAAAAAAGGTTTTACAAAAAGAATCAAAGCCCAAGAAATCTTTTGGGAAGAAGGATTAGAGACTCAAAGGCCAGGATCAAGTGGTCGCGGCGAGCACACAAGAGAACATTAAGGAGGGTGGAAAGGTAAGCGGATGGAGGGCTTAAGGAAGAGGACATTCTTTGTTTGAATTTGAACATCCGAGGGAAAAATTCTCATGTCAAAACACTATCTTACCCTAGGGTTTGACCCAACTTAGTGTTCCTAAGTAACTGTCTTTGCATTTACATACCTTCTGTGTCTCAGGTATATTAGATTTTCTTTTCCTTTATCTTTCAATAAACTGTGATGGGAATGTACATTAATTACTTGTTCAAGTATCTTATGATGTTTGTTTAAGAAATTTAACTTCATGATGGCTCTCTGTTACCTATTTTGGTTCTTAGTTATATTGCCATCATCAAAGACACCAAAAGGGTGACAGGTCTGGTTATACAAGATATCATCAAGGATTTTGAACTATTCTGACCAGTTTAACATCTTCTATTATATTGGTATTTTTGAACTTATTACTATATCCTAGAAAATATTGGGGTACTTAACTAGACTGCCAGTAGTTCATAAATGACTTCACACTTGAATAAATAATTGACTTTGCATTTGGATTCTTGGCTCTTTTCAGTGGATGCTTAATTTCCTTTGTCATTTTGAAAGATTCTGATTTCTCCAGCCAATAATTGCAAGGGAAAGAGGATGGGAAGCAATTAAAGAAAGACACTTACAACCCTAGTTAACCATGAGGGGCATTTCCTTAGACAATGTGAAATAAAGAATAGACAGAATCTAGTTCCCCCTGGTCATGATCATCTGAATAAGAGGAACTGGCTAGATAAGGTTGGAAGTATTCTTCACAACAAGGATGTGTAACTGTAGGTCATTTATCTCAAGGGCAAATGTCAGACAGTCTTTACACATCTTTATTACTTTTAGAAGATGAATCTGAATATAAACATGTCCACTCTTTTCAGTAACATGCTAAATTTTTCACTAATTTATTAGATTTTTTTTCATTACATACTAATGATGCCACAGAATAATGAACAAGGATTTGCGCATTCAGAAGGCAATTCCAAACTACTGGAGATTGTTGAAAGGTTATAATTTGACTTTAAATGTGCCTATATCAAAAGAGATCTGGCATAAATTTTCCCTAATATTTTTTGTTCCTTGTGAAGGGTTTTTGGAACAGATTTTGACAAGCTGAATATGGATGACCTTGACCGGCTGGAGAATGATATATGTGTTGCACTAAAATGGATAAGATCTAGAAAGGTCAGAGTATTTATCTCACACAAATATTAAGCATGTTTAACTTGCATATGGAATGCAGAAATATCAGCCATATATTACTATAAAAGTCTATCATATTCATGGATGTTGATACCAAGAGTTTAACTACAGTAGACACCAGTGCTCCAGTCAAAGAACTATTGGCTAAACAAATCATTCTACCTTGATTTGAGAAAAAATATTCTTAAACTCTTAGGTGAATTGTTTCACCTAATATCACCTAATAGAGAATATTTTAATGCTGAGAACAAGAAGGATGAGAATACTTGACCATGTTCTAAACCCAAAATAAAGTGCAATGATGTTTCCCAATTTAGCTGTTTAATTTTAAGTTGAAGGGATAGAATATATCAATGTGTTTTCATGTCCAAAACAGAAACTACCTGACACCTAAAAGATAAAAAAGGGCTGGCCACATACATACAGCGTGTCTAAGTGTCCTAAGAGGCAGTCGCAACCAGAACAAGCAGCATAGTCTTCTGCCATATTATATTTATGCTACTCGAAGCCTAGCTACCTTCTCTTTCAGTTTGCAAATAGTTATAATGGTGATTGGGTAGCAAATAATATTTCACAGCAAAATGATCTATGAGGTCACATTTTCTAAATTTAACAAAAGAATATCAGAATTGTTGCCTAAAAATTAACTTATGGGACAAGGAAATAGATCTTGAGTGCTGATCTGCACCTCTAGTATCTATTATGCCACTTATGCAGAAACCTCTAGTTGACCACTGCCAGAAGATCAGGGGAGTACAGAGTCCAATATTCTACAGTGTCATATGTTAGCAAAGTTCTGCTAGTGAAATCAGGTAGTGTAAATACAAACTCACTTTATCATTTCAGTTGATCCTAGTCATGAAGGTCCAGGAGAAAAAGCACAAGCATTACTAAAAGGTATTCCTTGGTAAATCTAGCAAATGTTCTCATGCAAGCACCTTTATAGTATTCAATTTTGTATGATGTTTATTACAACAGGAAGCTAGTATAGTTAGAGGCTGAGGTCAATGATGGTCACATCTGAAATCATTAAACTGCTACTGATCTAGAGAGGTGTTTATTTCATGGTATGAAACTAGAGTCAAAATCATTTCAGGCAACTGAGTCATAAGGGAAAGAGTGTCAACTGACACTCATGAAACACCGTGTTAGACTAAATATGATAGTTTCTTTGACACAACTTCAATAGTGTCCTAAGAGGCAGAAACACCGTGTTAGAATATATCAATGTGTTTTCATGTCCAAAACAGAAACTACCTGACAACTAAAAGATAAAAAAGGGCTGGCCACATACATACAGCGTTTCTAAGTGTCCTAAGAGGCAGTCGCAACCAGAACAAGCAGCATAGTCTTCTGCCATATTATATTTATGCTACTCAAAGCCTAGCTACCTTCTCTTTCAGTTTGCAAATAGTTATAATGGTGGTTGGGTAGCAAATAATATTTCACAGCAAAATGATCTATGAGGTCACATTTTCTAAATTTAACAAAAGAATATCAGAATTGTTGCCTAAAAATTAACTTATGGGACAAGGAAATAGATCTTGAGTGCTGATCTGCACCTCTAGTATCTATTATGCCACTTATGCAGAAACCTCTAGTTGACCACTGCCAGAAGATCAGGGGAGTACAGAGTCCAATATTCTACAGTGTCATATGTTAGCAAAGTTCTGCTAGTGAAATCAGGTAGTGTAAATACAAACTCACTTTATCATTTCGGTTGATCCTAGTCATGAAGGTCCAGGAGAAAAAGCACAAGCATTACTAAAAGGTATTCCTTGGTAAATCTAGCAAATGTTCTCATGCAGGCACCTTTATATTATTCAATTTTGTATGATGTTTATTACAACAGGAAGCTAGTATAGTTAGAGGCTGAGGTCAATGATGGTCACATCTGAAATCATTAAACTGCTACTGATCTAGAGAGGTGTTTATTTCATGGTATGAAACTAGAGTCAAAATCATTTCAGGCAACTGAGTCATAAGGGAAAGAGTGTCAACTGACACTCATGAAACACCGTGTTAGACTAAATATGATAGTTTCTTTGACACAACTTCAATAGTGTCCTAAGAGGCAGAAACACCGTGTTAGAATATATCAATGTGTTTTCATGTCCAAAACAGAAACTACCTGACAACTAAAAGATAAAAAAGGGCTGGCCACATACATACAGCGTTTCTAAGTGTCCTAAGAGGCAGTCGCAACCAGAACAAGCAGCATAGTCTTCTGCCATATTATATTTATGCTACTCAAAGCCTAGCTACCTTCTCTTTCAGTTTGCAAATAGTTATAATGGTGGTTGGGTAGCAAATAATATTTCACAGCAAAATGATCTATGAGGTCACATTTTCTAAATTTAACAAAAGAATATCAGAATTGTTGCCTAAAAATTAACTTATGGGACAAGGAAATAGATCTTGAGTGCTGATCTGCACCTCTAGTATCTATTATGCCACTTATGCAGAAACCTCTAGTTGACCACTGCCAGAAGATCAGGGGAGTACAGAGTCCAATATTCTACAGTGTCATATGTTAGCAAAGTTCTGCTAGTGAAATCAGGTAGTGTAAATACAAACTCACTTTATCATTTCGGTTGATCCTAGTCATGAAGGTCCAGGAGAAAAAGCACAAGCATTACTAAAAGGTATTCCTTGGTAAATCTAGCAAATGTTCTCATGCAGGCACCTTTATATTATTCAATTTTGTATGATGTTTATTACAACAGGAAGCTAGTATAGTTAGAGGCTGAGGTCAATGATGGTCACATCTGAAATCATTAAACTGCTACTGATCTAGAGAGGTGTTTATTTCATGGTATGAAACTAGAGTCAAAATCATTTCAGGCAACTGAGTCATAAGGGAAAGAGTGTCAACTGACACTCATGAAACACCGTGTTAGACTAAATATGATAGTTTCTTTGACACAACTTCAATAAGATTCAAAATATTGCTTCTTAGGAATCATAAAACAAAGAACAGGAAACTTTGAGGATGTTAGTTGGTTCAGCTGGTAAAGATGGCTTTAACTGTTAATAACAAGGTCTTGGGATTGAATACCATCCTCATCACTTACCACATGACAAAAACACAGTAAACTCTAGTCAAAATCTAGGACACGGAAAGTCAACATAACATGAAAGTCAGGGATTTAGCACTGTCATTAACTGTTTTCATTGCCCTTGTCCAATTGTCGAGGCAGGCTTGAGCTTCCACTGATTCGGGGGTTATGCTTGAGTCACTAGTATTTGCCTCGCGATCTTCGCTAAGATTGGAAATGTTGTTGTGTATCACGCTCACCATTCCAGAATAGGAAACTCTATAGTGGTAATGCTGTCACTAAACTCAAAAGTTGTTAGATACATATTAGGCTTGGAGCTTTATCTTGAGGATCCCTTGGTCTGTTTTGACCTTGTAATAATAGTTGTTCTCCCTTAAAGATTTTACCCTTGTTGCTAACTTGATCAGTAGATTTAGAAGTTTCAGGTACCATGTTCTCTACTATAGTTAGCACTGTAATGCTCATATAAGTTATTGACCATTCTTTTAACATCTCTAATTTTATCACCAATATCAATATGTACTATGAAACTTTGATGATAAATGAATAAATAATCACCTACGCCATCTAATCTAATAAGAGGATCATACTTGATGATCAATTACAGATTCAGTCAACAAAATTGTCTTATCGCATCAAAGGAAGAGCAAAAAAGCTTTTGCATGGGTGATCTGTTTACCGAAAGGATCACGTTAGTTTGTGAGGAGGCTTGCTTCAACTATACTAGGGAAAGAAAGGACTTCCAAGTAACTTGTTCAAGTCTATTCAAGTGTCTGTGTGACTACCTCATCCTATTAGACCAAAAAGTAACTAATGTCCTTTATGTCTCTCCTCGACCAAATCTCATGCTTTTATCTTCTTCAGCAACTAGCTGATATATAAACACTAGGTAATGGAGAACCTTTCAGTTACATGAACAATCAAATGTGGTCCGAGCCAATAAAAAATTCAGTGACAAGGTTATCCAACTTCTGTTTTGGCCTGAAGAGTAGAATGATAATTACTAGATTAAGGTGTGATTTTTATACATGCATATGGCTAGCCATTTGAGCACATTAGATTATGTTTGGAGGCTATATATGATTGATGTATGTTTAGGGGAATTGATTAATTTTCCTTGAGAAAATCCACTTATAATGGGAAAGAGACAGCTGTTGTAGCAATATCTAATCATCTTCTGTTCTTGCAGGATCAGTCGATGATGGATTCATTAGCCAACCTTTCTTCGAAGGTAACTTTAATTAAGAGGATACAGTAGTTTGCTAAATATTAGCACATTATTTTAATGTAATCGTGCTTGTTATTATATTCATTATCCATTTCTGTTACAATATAGCATGCAAATATCATGTGGTTTATTTTTTCATTGCTTGCTGAATCCTGCTTCCTATGGCTAGGATGTGATTCCTACTGATGAATAGCACAGATTCACATACCTACCACCATTTTGTTCTTTTCTTCTGTTTTCTTTTCTGAACTTAAATAACTTCATGAATTGGACTTTTTCCCCCTTTTACTATATTTTCTAGGGTTCATCCATTGTCGTGGTATATAACCAAAATTTACTCAGATCTGGCTTGATGAATGATGCAGCTCCTCCAATCTACTGTGACCTATTCTCTCAGGGAATAGAAAAATGATTTGATACACAGGAGGAGATGCATAGTATTCTAAATAACTCTGAAGTGTATAGATGCAGAATAGAACTCCATGGTGGCAAGTAGGTATCAACACTTACTCCAACCATTAAACCCTAAAAGGGACGTAGTTACTCACCATGGCACTTCTCAGAATGCTATCTTATCACAAGAGCTCACCATCTGCAGGCGCCTGCAGAGATGATCTTCACATTCAACCCATGAAGGCCAATTTTCTCAAGCATGATCATATCACCTAAACAAAAAACTTGCATGCAGCTTGCTACTCCTTTTTTATGTATCATTTGCTGATCAAATATGTCCATCTGATCTGACCCAGGAGAAATCATTACTTGAGGAGAGAAGACTTTTGCAATCTGTAAGTAGAACACTCGCAAGCACACCTTTTATTTCTTTGCTCTCCGTCTATGTGGATCGATCATGTCATTATGCTCCTGTTCTTGTTTGTTAGGCGTTAATCATGGAGGAGAGAAGCGACTCGAAGAAGATCGCCGACAACAGCGCGGCAGCGGAAGCAGCGGGAACGTCACCGGGGAACGCGGAGGGCCGCTACGCTGCTTGGTGGCGACCGCCTTCAAGGTCGTCGCAGCCGGAGGTCGATACGCCGTAGGAAGCCGTCGGGGCTATCGTTGTCCTCTTCTATTAGTGTAAGCGGTGTGCGGTGTCGCGTCTGGACCAATCCTTCGGTTTCCCGATAGTTCGGGAGCCATGTCGCTGTGTCACAGTTGTTTTGATGCCTTCTGCTGTTACAACTATACCCAAACCAACGGAACGACACGTGGTACTCACGATAATATATACAATAAAGTATTTTAAAGCCCTTAAACCAATTATCATCAGGTACAATAAGTGTCTGTTTAGTATTCAGAAAATTTTATGTTTGCGTACGTTCAGAAAATTTTAGTATTCAGGAAAATTTATCTTTGTCTACGGTATCGTTTTAAACATATGTTTGTTGAACGAGTGGCTACAAGGGATATATATTATGAATAATTTTTGGAGTCAAATATGTTGTTTTGAACTTTGAACAATTTCTAAAAGTATTTAGAAAAAGTTGTTAACTTGTTTGTACTAATAAGAAATACATTATAGACACAAGTATGGTAGGAAGATAAAGCACCCACCGCAACCACCTCTCCTTGTCCTATGTAAATTGATCTATCATTATCCCCGCACGAAATACGTTCGTGGATGGTGCGACCTTTGTCCGTTGGCTCCTCGTGCGTCCGTTTAGATAACTTTTGTATTACGATTCGTTTGGACACGTCCCCTTCTTTTATTCGTCCTCTAATTGCTTTTACACATCGAAGAATATTTTAAGATGGACAGCAGAGTATAAAAATACGGGGCTTCACAACTACACTCGTGAGTATAACTGTACTCTTTCCGTAGGAGGAAAGATATTATTTGGAACAGTTCGTCAAAAGGCGCCCAAGGTTATCCACCGCCCAAGATTCCAATGGTGAGGGGCCCACGGTTTCTCCGCGAGTGTGCGTAACGGACGTATGACCCCACCATACCGTCACCTCGCGTTATCGTGTGCCTGCGGAGGACAGCCGAGGCGCAGTCTCCTCATGTGCGGCATCCGAGGGAGGGGACCACCAATACAGGTGATTCCTCATAGCACCGCCATCGTTCATCGTCGACGGCGACGTGTCTCCTTCACCGTCTCGCAGATAGGGTTTCGAAGAGGAGGGAAATGGCGCGGCGAGGGAGGGCGGAGCTGCGGCGGGTCGAGGACCGCACCAGCCGCCAGGTGTGCTTCTCCAAGCGGCGGAGCGGCCTGTTCAAGAAAGCCTACGAACTCTCCGTGCTCTGCGACGCCGAGGTCGCTCTACGAGTTCTCCAGCGTTTCTAGGTACGTCAGCTCCACGGCCCTAACCTCTTGCTTTTTATATTACGACTCTTAATATCACGATCCCTTCATCGCCACCACCGCCTACCATCATATATTTCAAGATTCACCTCAAAACCCTAGGCATTTGGTCCGTCCGTCTCTGAGTAGTTAGGCCTTCGGTTACCTCCTCTCTCGCTCTTGATCCGACGGCAGGGAGCTGGTACGGGCCTGCCGATGCGGGTGCGGTAGAGGAGATCCATTTAGTTTGGGGGCGATCCATCACTTCCGCCTTTTTCTCTTTATTCAGTTGACTGTCTTGTCGTGTTTTCTATCTTGCACCATCATTTCAATGGAATGTTCGTCTACCAAAGCAGCATAATTTGTTTTATTTTCTGGAGGTATCGCTTGGTTTATCGACATGTGTAATATAATTCTGTATGCACTGTCATGGCTCTCATCAGTAGTTTTTCTCATTTTTCATGTTACATTATTGGAAGATGCTTCTTGATATCTTAATTCTGCTACTTCGTTTATCTAGCTAGTATAATTTTGTTTCGGCTGCCACTTCTCCATTATTGCCTCGTACATGTCTCATGTTACATTCTTAGAAGCTTAACCTTTCTGTAGGGCAAGATCTCAGTTAGCACTGACTTGAAGGTTAAGATGACAAAATCTATCTTGGAAACTTCAATTTGCTGATATATGAGTCCCGAGATTAGTGGCGAAAAAACTTTGTTGGTCCTCTCATGGTAACAACGCCACTGCACGCGTGATGTACGATCGAGACATTACAATGACATCTGTAGCTTAGATTTAGGAACACCTTTTTATCCGATATGACACATGATTCGTAGATATTATAATGATATCGGAGGTGATTGTTTGATGATGGATTGATCCTCCTTTTTATGATGAACGAGGAAAAAGAAAAGAGACGTACAAGGTACACCCCCCCCCCCCCCCCCCCCCCGAATACTTCCCAAATCACTCTTAGATTAATCTAATCGTTACTGATGAGAAATCCATTAATTTAGACATCAAATGCAGTTGTGAGACAAATACATTGTTTGTTTTATTCTAATCTTTATTAACTTTTTGTTAGTTCAATCTTTTCCATAGATGTAATATATTAAGTCATATAACAAATCAAACATGGAAAAAGGAAGATAAGTTAAGCATAAGATTATTGGGAAGGTGAGTTTGATTAAAGAAGCTTCATATAGAAAGGATTAATATAGGGGAAAGATATTGTGGATAAGAAAAACAATCTCCCCTAGTAACAATGACACCAAAGAATCCCCATAAAAGATAATCGGAATGACCAGTTTGGTTAGTCCTTAGTTTAAGAAAAACAAAAATCATTAATAATTGTCTTAGTTGTCTATCTTTTTTCTTATATTTGGAGTTTTAAATAAAAAGTAAATAAGAAGTGAAACTATGATGTAGATGAAATTTAGCATGAGGAGAGGGAGTTTATAATGTGATTCTATCTCACGTCTGACGTGATGTGTGAAAACTCCATCCATGAGAAGATTGATGTTTATGATTTCTTTTTTGTTTATATCATTTAATATTTTCTTTGTTCTTCACATTAATCTCCGGTTTTTACTTTCCATAAAAATCAAACTTAGTTACAAGAATTTCACATCTTCTTCTTGATTCCAATCCCAATTAAATCCCTTAAACTCCTTTGAAATTTCTTCTATGCTGTAGTGCTACATTACTTTTTTTTTATTAAAGCTTTTAGTTAATACAAGTGTTGGAATAGGCATTCATTATCTATTATCGGTTAATTAATCAAAAGATGTCAAGAAAATTAAGTCAAAAATGAAAGATGGTTGGAGTCACCAAAAATGCTACATAAGGATAGCTAGACCTTGAATTGCAAGTCAAATTTTTATTTATATTTTAGTTTATTCTTCTCCTTTTGGATCAACCTGGGCAATTTAATTAAAGGAAAAAGGATTAGACACAATGAAATAATAAGTTAAATTAAGGATATACAAATAGAAGATAATTCTTCACCTATAGTCTGATTTCATTGGTTTTTTTGTGAGAGAAGACACCAGAGGACTTCCTCTAAAGGAGGCTTGCACGAAGTCATAGTGAACATTTATTGTTTACTTTTCTTTATTACTATCTTTAATTTTATGATATATTCATAATTATATATATTAATGTGGTAATAATAGAATCATAGGCAAAGAGTATTGTTGTACTAATAACCAAATCTCGAGGTTATAAAACTCTTCTAGTGAAAACTTATGCTTACTTGTGGTAACTAACACTATTAGTATATTATCCTATGTTCAGTTTATTATTAGGACCTATGTTAACTTATAAAAGATTGATTGACTTATTATTATTAACTTAGTTTACCCTTTTTTGGGTTAAATGGTTAAAGCTTAAAAAGATGGTTATTTAGTTATCTGATCGAGGTAGAATTGGATCGTGATAAATTATATTGAAGTTAGTCTAGTATTAATGGTCCAAGTAAAAAAAGGCTACTCATGATAGATAATATCATGGGTTTGATGGGTTAACTAATCTTTAATTTTATGATGTATTCACAATTGTATATATATTAATGTGGCAACACTAGAATGTTAGGCAAAAAGTATTGTTGTACTAATAAACAAATCTCGAGGTTTTAAAACTCTTCTAGTGAAAGTTTATGCTTACTTGTGGTAACTAACACTATTAGTATATTATCACATGTTTAGTTTATCATTAGGACTTAAGTTAACCTATAAAAGATTGATTGACTTATTATTATTAACTTATGTTTACTCTTTTTTGGGTTAAATGGTTAAACCTTAAAAGGTTGGTGATTTTGTTATCCAAGTTAGAATTGGGTCGTCACAAATTATATTGAAGTTAGTCAAGTATTAAGGGTCCAAGTAAAAAAAGGTTACTCATGATAGATAATATCATAGGCTTGATGGGTTAACTGACCTTTAATTTTATGATATATTCACAAGTGTATAAATATTAATGTGGCTACAATAGAATCTTAGGCAAAACGTATTGTTGTACTAATAACCAAATCTCAAGGTTCTAAAACTCTTCTAGTGAAAGCTTATGTTTACTTGTGGTAACTAACACTATTAGTATATTATTCCATGTTTAATTTATCATTAGGACTTAATTTAACTTATAAAAGATTGATTTAATTAATATTAGTAACTTAGGTTTACTCTTTTTTGGATTAAATGATTAAACCTTAACAAGTTGGTGATTTAGTTATACAATCGAGTTAGAATTGGATCGTAACAAATTATATTGAAGTTAGTGTAGTATTAAGGGTCCAAGTAAAAAAAGACTACCCATGATAGATAATATCACGGGCTTGATAGGTTAACTGACCTTTAATTTTATGATGTATTAACAATTATATATATATATATTAATGTGGCAATAATAAATCTTGTGCAAAAAGTATTGTTGTACTAATAAACAAATCTCGAGGTTCTAATACTCTTCTTGTGAAAGCTTATGCTTACTTATATTAACTAACACTATTAGTATATTATTTCATGTTCAATTTATCATTATGACTTAAGTTAACTTATAAAAGATTGATTGACTTTTTATTATTAACTTAGGTTTACTTTTTTTTGGGTTAAATGATTAAACCTTAACATGTTGGTGATTTGGTTATACAATCGAGTTAGAATTGGATCGTGACGAATTATATTATAGTTAGTCTAGTATTAAGGGTCCAAGTATAAAAAGACTACCCATGATAGATAATATCACAGGCTTGATGGGCTAACTGACCTTTAATTTTATGATGTATTCACAATTGTATATATATTAATGTGGCAACAATAGAATCTTAGGCAAAACGTATTGTTGTACTAATAACCAAATCTTGAGGTTCTAAAACTCTTCTAGTGAAAGTTTATGCTTACTTGTGGTAACCAACACTATTAGTATATTATCCCATGTTCAATTTATCATTAGGACCTAAGTTAACTTCTAAAAGATTGATTGCCTTATTATTATTAACTTAGGTTTACTCTTTTTTGGGTTAAATGGTTAAACCTTAACAAGTTTGTGATTTAGTTATCCAATTGAGTTAGAATTAGATCGTGACAAATCATATTAAAGTTAGTCTAGTATTAAGGGTCCAAGTAAAAAATGACTACTCATGACAGATAATATCATGAGTTTGATGGGTTAACCAACCTTTAATTTTATGATGTATTCACAATTGTATATATATTAATGTGGTAACAAAAGAATTTTAGGCATAAAGTATTGTTGTACTAATAACCAAATCTCGTGGTTCTAAAACTCTTCTAGTGAAAGCTTATGCTTATTTATGGTTAACTAACACTATTAGTATATTATCCCATGTTCAGTTTATCATTAGGATATAAGTTAACTTCTAAAAGATTGATTGCCTTATTATTATTAACTTAGGTTTACTCTTTTTTGGGTTAAATGGTTAAACCTTAACAAGTTTGTGATTTAGTTATCCAATGGAGTTAGAATTCGATCATGACAAATCATATTGAAGTTTGTCCAATATTAAGGGTCCAAGTAAAATAATGCTACTCATGATAGATAATATCACTGACTTGATGGGTTAACTTATCATTAATTTTATGATGTATTCACAAGTATATATATATTAATATGGCTACAATAGAATCTTAGGCAAAATGTATTGTTGTACTAATAACCAAATCTCAAGGTTCTAAAACTCTTCTAGTGAAAGCTTATGTTTACTTGTGGTAACTAATACTATTAGTATATTATTCCATGTTCAGTTTATCATTAGGACTTAATTTAACTTATAAAAGATTTATTTAATTATTATTAGTAACTTAGGTTTATTCTTTTTTAGGTTAAGTGATTAAACCTTAACAAGTTGGTTATTTTGTTATACAATCGAGTTAGAATTAGATCATGATAAATTATATTGAAGTTGGTCTCGTGTTAAGGGTCCAAGTAAAAAAAGACTACTCATGATAGATAATATCATAGGCTTGATGGGGGGTAACTGACCTTTAATTTTATGATGTATTCACAATTGTATATATATTAATGTGGCTACAATAAAATCTTAGGCAAAAAGTATTGTTGTACTAATAACCAAATCTCAAGGTTCTAAAACTATTTTAGTGATTGCTTATGCTTACTTGTGGTAACTAACACTATTAGTATATTATCCAATGTTCAGTTTATCATTAGGACTTAAGTTAACTTATAAAAGATTGATTGACTTGTTATTATTAACTTAGGTTTACTCTTTTTTGGGTTAAATTGTTAAACCTTAACAAGTTTGTGATTTAGTTATCCAATCGAGCTAGAATTGGATCGTGACAAATTATATTGAATTTAGTCTAGTATTAAAGGTCAAAGTGAAAGAAGGGTACTCATGATAGATAATATCACGGGCTTGATGGGTTAACTGATCTTTAATTTTATGATATATTTACAATAGTATATATATTAATGTGACAATAGTAGAATCTTAGGCAAAAAGTATTGTTGTGCTAATAACCAAATCTCGAGTTTCCAAAACTCTTCTAGTGAAAGCTTATGCTTACTTGTGGTAACTAACATTATTAGTATGTTATCCTATGTTGTGTTTATCATTAGGATTTAAGTTAACTTATAAAACATTGATTAACTTATTATTGTTAACTTCGGTTTACTCTTTTTTGGGTTAAATGGTTAAACTTTAACAAGTTGGTGATTTAGTTATACAATCAAGTTAGAATTGGATCGTGACAAATTATATTGAAGTTAGTCTAGTATTAAGGGTCCAAGTAAAAAAAGACTACTCGTGATAGATAATATCACGTGCTTGATGGGTTAACTGATCTTTAATTTTATGATGTATTCACAATTTTGTATATATTAATGTGGTAACAATATAATCTTAGGCAAAAAGTATTGTTGTACTAATAACCAAATCTCAAGGTTCTAAAACTCTTCTAGTGAAAGCTTATACTTGTGGTAACTAATACTATTAGCATGTTATCGCATGTTCAGTTTATCATTAGGACATAAGTTAACTTATAAAAGATTGATTGACTTATTATTATTAACTTAGGTTTACTCTTTTTTTAGGTTAAATTATTAAACCTTAACAAGTTGGTGATTTAGTTATCCAATCGAGTTTAAATTGGATCGTGACAAATTATATTAAAGTTAGTCTAGTATTAAGGGTCCAAGTAAAAAAAAGCTCCTCATGATAGATAATATCAAGGTTCTAAAACTCTTCTAGTGAAAGCTTATGCTTACTTATGGTAACTAATACTATTAGTATGTTATCGCATGTTCAGTTTATCATTAGGACTTAAGTTAACTTATAAAAGATTGATTGACTTATTATTATTAACCTAGGTTTACTTTTTTTTGGGTTAAATTGTTAAACCTTAACAAGTTGGTGATATAGTTATCCAATCCAGTTTGAATTGGATCGTGACAAATTATATTAAAGTTAGTCTAGTATTAAGGGTCCAAGTAAAAAATGGCTCTTCATGATAGATAATATCACGGGCTTGTTGGGTTAACTGACCTATTAACTTATTTTAGCTTTAACTACTAATCAAAATGCTTAAATTAAAATTAATAATAATACATTCATTAGACCCTTATAAGTCAATTTTAATCTTGTCCCCTTTCAATGTGGGACTTATCGAGTTATTTCATATAAGGACAAAGGTTTATCGTGGCATAGAATCTCTATTATATTGGACTTATATTGCAATTGAACTTATTTGCAACATGTTAAAATTTAATTCTGAACCATATCAAATCCTTAAATGAAGAAATTATAATATCATAAATTTAATCCCACATTGGAGAAATGGTAAACTTACATTGACTCATAATTGGATTAATTTATAAGGATTTGATAAATAAATTATTTTATATTAAATATTTTTTATCAATGGTTCAAGCTCAACAAATTGATGAGTTAGTTATCAATTAGTCATGACAAATGGTATCGGAGTTGAATCATGATAATTATAATTGTTGATGCGAGACAAATAATTATGGTATGTTTCGATAAAGTACCAGGTGGAGATTTGAGAAACTTGTCATAGAAGCAATTAGAACAAATATAATTTGATTTCATTGCGACAATTTTGGACAATATAGTCAAGTATTAAAGTTTCTTGACAATATTTATTCTTTTGAAATAAATTTACTATGAGAGACCTGAATGTGCTACCTCCAAATATGAAGTCTTAACTAGAAGAGCGAGCATGTGATGAATTTTGTGCTTCCACTATGTTTCGAAGTAAATTAGTAGATACAAGTTGAACTTTCTGATGGTGCTACTTGAGAATTTGAGACGAACACAATCTAAAGGTCTTTGTTGACGATCCAACACCATCATTTTAGGTTCGTTGGTCCTATAATAACCTGGAGATGTTGACGAATGAAGAGAACTTTGCCCAGATTTTAGATGGCTAAAAGAGTCCCCTAAATCAAGAGGAGCGCTTCTTTATCTAGTTTCCCTTGAAGGATTATTAGTAGTTTAAATAAAGTGTTCTTTGACCAATATAAGGAGTGACAACTCTTATTTATGTGCCAAGGCCTTAAATTAGTGAAAATAGCAATATAGATAACTTTTTTAATATTACGTCATCACATTTTAGACTAACCAAACCTTAAACAGCCGCCTTAGCTTTTTCTTAATAACAAATTACTACAAGAGAGAATTCAACTAGCCACGGGCTAACAAGTAAAATAGCAACAACTAAATTGAGAAAATTATAGATTCTATTTTGTACACTATAAAGTCAAGACTAAGTAGAATTGAATTGGGATTCCAGTAAAAGAGAAAGGCACTAGCAGCTAATAACTACAAGTACACATGAGCTTTTGATGCACTTGAACTATTCTCACTTCTTAAAATTAATAAATTAAGATTAGTCTGGCAAATAGATTTTCAGTGTCTTCTTTCCCTCTTGAATCAAGAAACACATGTTAGTAGTGACACTATAGCATCATCATATCTCATGCTTTTGATCATTCGATCAAATGATGCAATAAATTCTGTCATATCTCAGTTTTTCATTTAGCAAATGGTAGGCCTTAACATGCCTTTTAGAACATTTAATAATGTCAAGAAACAAGGAGGGGTGTATCGCTGAGGTGCAAATTTGGCCCACTTTAGTCTAATTGGTCCGGGTCTTCGTCAAGGAGATAAAACATAATAATTTATCTAGCGTCCCTTTTGAGTGTTTATCAAGGAATAGTTTAGTTGATTAATTTATTTAATAAAATTTTAGGACTTAGAATAATATTAGAAGAATACTTAATGAGTAGAGAAAGTCTTTAGCGATAGCAACTAAGATTTCCTCAATTACATGAGGAAATCTAGTTGCTTTGCCGAGGGAAATCCTCCCTCCTAAATGTGTATATATAAGGAGCATCATATAACAAAGAATATTCTTCTTCTTCTTTGTTTCATTTTATCATGGTATCAGAGCAGCAACCACCTTCTTGGCAACAACAACTCTGATCTCGCAGCCATCGCTGCTGCTGCAATAGTCCATTCATCACCTGCGCCACCCTAGGGTGGCAACCCCCCCCTTCTCCATCACCTCCGTCAACGCCTTCATCGACATGTCCGCCAATGCCACCCGCACCAAGCACACGCTCTGGCTCAACAGCAGGCAAACCTTCCTTTGCTACTTTTCGTTGTCGCTGCAGCTGTAGCAGCAAGGCAATCTCGCTGCTCACGACGTCGGACTTCGCGGGCATTGTTCGGGTCGCCTTCCTTCTAGACCCGGGACTCAACAGCCTCCTCTAGACTACAAAGTACAATGGGAGAAGCGGTCGGTTATCGCTCAAGCATCTCACAGATCCTTCCTTTCCCATCTCGATTGGCGACGACCACCGCTTCCTCCCCCTCTTCCCTCCTCCGACATCGGTCCTCACCGAAGGATCGTAGGAGGATCTGCCACCACCGCCCACTGATCTGACGGGCAATCGCCGGATGGCCGTATCCCTAGGAGGATCTACCACCTCCCAATATCCCACCTTTAGCTATAGGAGTTGGGAAAACTAAAACGGCAGAACAACGAGGGCTAATTCCCCGGCCTCTCGCCCCTCCTCATTTGCTTCACCCTCTTTGCGTTTGTTGTCACCAATAAGGGCATCGGCCATGCCGTCTCCTGCAGTGGGTTCCCGGAATACCGCCTTGACAACTACTTCCTCCGTTGTCTTCCCATTTTTCCCAGTCGCATCTTGCCTTTGAACTCGGCCGAACACTACGATCTACACCAATTGCACCGTCGTCGCCTGCTCTACAACAAGCGGCTACCCCTCCTCTGCAATCATTCCCTGGACGTATACTACAGTAGAGTAGCAGCGGGAACATAGACAGTCGGCTTCAATCCCTTCTATTTCCTCTCTTATCGAGCATTTTCTGCCAGTGAAGCCTCTTTGTCCTTCCTCAACGAAGAAAGCACTCAAGCTACAAAACTCTTCACTTCTTCATTGCCAAGCTCCTCGGCCGCAAGAACTGGTGCAGCTTTGCTCACTACCCTTCTTTCTCCTATCGCTATTGTCTCTACATCTCACTGACCTGTTGTCGTCGCTGTAGTAAAAGTCCCAAAAACAAAATAACACACCCATGTTGAATCTCGTATTTTGATGATGAAACCAATTGATAGTGTTTATGTTTTAATCTACGTTTTGAGTGACGTAGGATGCTTTGATCAGGATGAGACAATTAAAACAGGAAAAATCATGTTGTGCCAGAGGAAAACATGTTAGAAGATTGGACGTCGAGCCGGAGGATCGGTCGACGTATTGACATAAGGCTTCGGGCCATGGATTCGGGCATCAGGCCAAGAAGAGCGGATATTGCGCCAAGGATATTGGAGTTGCGGAGTCAACTGGCCAATTGGGCAATAGGCCGCAAGAGAGGACGATGCGTCGAAGAATTGGACGATGCGTCGAGGGACCAATGACATGCCAGACAATATGATTAATGCTTAGTATTAATTATATAGATCAAAGTATGTTTTTACATGTGCAGGATTAACTACGATAGCAAGGCATGAAGCAAAATGAAGTCCCGGAGTCAAGGACGCGATTTCGTTGAGAGTTCGAAAGTTCGTCGGAAGTCTGGACATTCGTCAGAAGTTCTGTTGAAACCAACCGAGAAGTCTTGGAGCTTGCTAGAGAAGCTTGTCGGAACTCGCCAAGAAGATCGTCGTGAAGTCCAGGAGCTTGCTGGGAGTCCGCCGGAACATTACCGAGAGTTCGTCGGAAGCACGCCGGAAGATACCAAGATATAAGGGACTTGTTTAGCTTAGCAAATGTCTTAAGAATCATAGTTAGCATGTAATTGGGTTTGGATTTTGACCAACCCAATTAGGAGCCAGCTAGGCCCATGTAAGGACTGTGTTGGGCCCAATAAGAGGCCCAAACAGTGCCCCAAGAGGTGACGCCATTGTGGCACAGTCTCCGAGACTGTGTCAAGCGGTGGTACCGCCAATCTGGGCGGTTGTACCGCCCCTGGCAGGGTGACAGGCAATGGTACCGTCCAGTGCAGTGTCAGTGTCAGACTGACACTGGCGGTGGTATCGCCCAGCGTAGGCGGTGGTACCGCCCGTGCCCAGGAAACCCGGGATGAGATGTTTTTAGGCTCCAAGTTTGAATCAACTTGAAGCCTATAAATACCCCTCTCATCCCTGGTTAAAAGATACAAGCACAAAGAATTTAAAAGTGAGAAAACGCTGCTGCAATTTCTTGAGAAATTCCCTCCTCCACTCTAAGTTTAGAATTCTGTAAGAGAGGAGTGAGTGCTTGTAAGGGTTGTCTCCTAAACTCGGTAAAAGGAAAAGAGGGGTGTAAGAAGGAGGTTGATCTTCGCCTATTAAAGGAAGATTGATAGTGGACAGTCTCCGAGACTGTGTCAAGCGGTGGTACCGCCAATCTGGGCGGTTGTACCGCCCCTGGCAGGGTGACAGGCAATGGTACCGTCCAGTGCAGTGTCAGTGTCAGACTGACACTGGCGGTGGTATCGCCCAGCGTAGGCGGTGGTACCGCCCGTGCCCAGGAAACCCGGGATGAGATGTTTTTAGGCTCCAAGTTTGAATCAACTTGAAGCCTATAAATACCCCTCTCATCCCTGGTTAAAAGATACAAGCACAAAGAATTTAAAAGTGAGAAAACGCTGCTGCAATTTCTTGAGAAATTCCCTCCTCCACTCTAAGTTTAGAATTCTGTAAGAGAGGAGTGAGTGCTTGTAAGGGTTGTCTCCTAAACTCGGTAAAAGGAAAAGAGGGGTGTAAGAAGGAGGTTGATCTTCGCCTATTAAAGGAAGATTGATAGTGGATGCCGGTGGCTTCGACGGAAGAGGAATCGGCGGAATGGATGTAGGTCACGATGACCGAACCACTATAAATCGGTTTGCATTCTTGTTCTGCCTTTAATTCTCGCATTGCAAACTGATTTACTTACTTCACTTGCTCATTACATTCTTGCAAACGTTTTAAAGTTAAACACTTTCCGAGATCGGTTTTTCATCGGAAACGGATTTAATCGAAACGAAAGGTTTTTAGATGACGATTTTACCGCTGCACTAATTTACCCCCCCTCTTAGTGCCGACCCCGATCCTAACAACCCATTCTATATTTGAAGACTCTCACCTTGCTCCCTCAAATTGGTATATCTCCTCCACATGTCTTCATCGTCTACCTTTGATGCTCTAGTTATTATCCCGATAGGAACCATAGTACTTCTCAACATATAGGTCTTATCTCCATCAATGCTACAACTCTTATCCCCTTCAAATTATCCAAAGGTGGCAACTATGCATCCTGGCGTGCACAATTTTCTAATCTTCTATTTGGCTATGATTTACTAGGCTATGTCGACGATACTCTCCGTTGTCCACCAACGATGGTCAACATTGCAGGAGCACCCAATCCAGTACCAAATCCGAACCACAAACTATGATTACGCTAAGTTCGTCTCATCCTCCAAGTAATTCAGTCGTTCGTCGCTGGATCGCTCGGCCCACTTATTTCTTCATATGACACCGTTATCAAAGCTTGGTCTAAGTTGTAAACTATATTGGCAAATCGATTGTGTACTCGCATGCTGAGTCTCCTATCCAGTCTTATGACAACAAAACAAGAGGAAAGTACTATTGCTGATTATCTACAAAATATAAAAGTTATCATTGTTAACCTGGCCCTGATAGGTCATTCCCTCAGTGATTAAGAAGAAGAACTCTATGACAAGTTGACTGATCAAAAAATATATCTCAAACACGAGGACAAATTGCTAGGACCATCCATCACGGCTCAAGTAAGTCAAAAATCCAAGAGGAAGGGCAACCAGTATACTAAAACCGTCAATAAAGGTTTAGCCAAAATACCTCCTTGTGAGCTTCAAACAAACCCTACCTCCTCCACAGCATCAACATTTTAGTTGCAACTATCAAGGTAGTTCCTTCAATTATCCTCAACCCTGGCGTCGTGACCATACAAATCAACAAAAAGTTATCTGCCAACTGTGTGATAAAGTCGGACACTCTGCAAAAGTCTGTCGATCTCAACCCAGACTTCCTCCTCCATCTTATTGGCCTCAAGCAAATCTCACTACTTCGAATACTAGTCAACACAATTGGATTTTGAACTCTAGCGCATCTTATCACATCACCTCTGATTTACAGAACCTGTCTATCCACAACAATTATGGTGGAAATGAAGACATCATCATCAGTGATGGTAAAGGAATTCCCATTACTTATACTGGCTCCATAACGTTTAATTCACAAAACATAACGTTTACACTCGATGATGTTTTGTGTGTACCTCACATCAAACGAAATCTCATTTTAGTTTCTCAATTCTACAAACAAAATAATACCTCGATTTAATTCTTTCCTAACTCCTTTCTTATTAAGGATTTAAGCACAGGGGCATCCTTGGTCCGAGGCCAGAGTAAGGACAACATTTATGAGTGGACGTCAATTCCATAAATCACCCAGCCCATTGCCTACTTTTCCGTCGCAGCTCCAATTGATGTGTGGCATCGTCGTCTTGGTCATCCCTCATCCTCTATCTAGCAAAAATTATTTTCTCGTTATTCTCTTCCTACTCTTAAAACCAATAGTATTATAACTCATTGTGATGCTTGTCTAAGCAATAAAATTCATAGACTCTCTTTTGGAATCTCCTTCATATCCAGCTCTAAACCTTTTGAAATTATTTATACTGATGTTTGGGGCCCTGCCCTAATCATTTCTTTTGACAAGTTTAGGTTTTATGTCATTTTCGTAACTACTTTACCAATTACACATGGATATACCCTCTCCACCATAAATATGAAGTTTCAACAATATTTTCGAACTTTAGAAGGTTGGCCGAGAACTTCTTTCAGTCTACAATCAAAACAGTTTACTCTGATGGCGATGGTGAATATCAAGACCGCACATCCTGTCTCTTAGCTTGTGGTATACAACAACCTTTTGGTTTGCAACCTTTTAAATTGTTATCTACCTCATCAATCGTATGCTCACTTTAGTCCTTCAGTACTAGTTACTATTTCACGAATCATTAAACCTTCAAAAACTCAAAGTATTTGGTTGTTTATGTTATCCATGGCTACGTTCATATGCCTCGCATAAGATAACATCAAGATATAAGCCTTGCATTTTCATTGGGTACTCTCTTGAACATAATGTCTTTCAATGCTATGAACCTCAAACTCAAAAAGTCTTTATATCACGTAATGTTATTTTTGTGGAGTCTACATTTTCGTTTCAAAACCATGAATCTCCTACTGTATGACCTACTCCAACAAACATACATCACTAGAGTACACCGCCTGCTAGTCATAGGTGCCCTGCAAGTCAATCTCGTGGGTGATGACACGTGTGACTTAACACGTAGTCTTTTTGCTTATTATTATTATTTGATATTTTATTACTTTATATTATTTATTGCTTTAATATATTGTGATGTTCATGGATCTGTGCAATGAGAATCAGATCATGATGAGATCACGATAACGAGACCAATTTGCCTTTAAACATAGATCCTAAATAATCCCGGTCATAGGTTACTTGGGAGGGACATCGAGATAACTAGACAGACTGGTGTGGTGTATACTCATCCATATGATGGATGTTGCTGGTCTCATAGTTGCTCGTGTGGGGACACTAGGGATACAGTACAGGTGCTCATTGGAGAATGAGTTCACTGATTGATCCGCTTACGAGATGTTGGATGGTTGATGATGTCTTATTGTCAGACAGCGATTCCGTAATCCCAGTAGTATATCTGGTCCTTAAACTTGAGACACCAAGGATGTCCTATATGAATACTTCATTCTTTGATACCGGACTTAAAGGTCTAGAGGTTCCAAATCTAACACAACCGGTCATCAAAAGTGGTATTCAACCTTACGATGACTATTGAGTGTCGATAGAGGATCATCCACTCTCGGTGTCATAAGAGGAATATCACATGTGTTCTTGCTCAGACAAATCCCTGGCTAGGGTCATTCGGATTGAGAGAGAGAGTTATGCGGGGGAATCCGATTAGAGCGAGACTCGAGTAGAAACCGTATGGGTCTAACAACATCATACGGTCTCTAGGATATTAGATAGATGAGGGACTATAGGTACACAATAACTTAGGACAAACAGGTCTAATAGATTGTTTCCCTGTATCGTCTCGGGACTACGATGTAGTGGCCTAGTACGTCTGTAGTCGATGAGTCGAGTGAATTATTATGGAGATAATAATTCACTAAGCTAGAAGGAGTTTTGACAGGTATGACTCACGGCCAGCTTAATATTGGGCCTAGAGGGTCACACATATATAGTAGGTGTTGCGATAAGTAGAGGTTCGAATATGAGATATTCACTAAAGCCCCTATCTTATTGAATATCCAATAAGCCCTTAAATTATTGGATCATATGGATGAGATCCAGTAAGAGCCAATGAGAGATTATTGGATAGAGATCCACTAATCTAAGAGGCTTTGGTAGTTGGATAGAGATCCAATACCCAATATGGTAGGATCCATTAGGGTTAAGTTGATAGGGGAAGTAATGGTTCCCTCTATAAATAGGAGAGAACTAATGGTTCATAGGCTAGAGCTTTTTGGTTGCCTCTCCCATTCTCCTCCCTCTCTCCACCTCAAATAGCAAGCCTAGAGTTTTGAGGAGCATCGTCGCATCCCTGCTGTGTGGATCACCGCTAGAGAGGAGGACGCTTGACCTCCTTCACCCTCTCCTAGCGATCTGTAGGGATTTAGGGATATACGATCTCCCTATGTAACATAATATTTCATATATGTAGTTTTAAGTTTTACGGTTTTTACGCACCAATCTTCGCACGACGACGAATATATCTTTTAGAAAATTAAGGATTTTTGTTTTTAATGTTCTTCCGCTACGCATGTGATGTCGCCCCCAAGATTTCCCAACATCGTCGATCCCATCAAACGAGTCTCCCATAACACCATCCAGTCCTCCTCGGATCCACACCCTCTTCTCCTGGTTCAACAGCTCCTCACCCCTTCCATTACTCCTCTCCCTTCTTCAACAGGTTCCCCTACTGTTGAAGTAATGCACTTGGAAACACAACCACTACTTCTATCCTCTTCTAGGACCAGTGACACTGAAGTACCTCAGCTTACCTCAACCCGTGTCAGTGTCTCTCCACCGCCCATACCTACAACACAACCTATAGCCCCTGGACATCCAATGACAACACACTCCAAAAGTGGTATTTTTAAACCACTACAAGTCCTTGACCTACATGCTATCACAAAATCCTCATCAGAGACCAATAAACCTACCACAATTACTCAAGCCCAAAAATCTACATACTAATGTAAAGCCATGTGTGAAGAATATAATGCCCTCCTCCATAATTCTACATGGACCCTTGTACTCTCATCACACACAAAATATCATCGGGTGTAAATGGGTCTTTCGAATTAAGCGAAACCCAGATGGATTGTCAGATATAAAGCGCGTTTAGTGTTCAAAGGGTTTCATCAACGTCCTGGTGTTGACTTCACAGAGACATTTAGTCTCATTGTTAAACTCACAACAATTCGACTTATTCTGAGTTTAGTCATCTCAAAAGGTTGGCATTTATGATAACTCGATGTTAACAATGTTTTTTTGTATGGGACCCAAACTGAAGATGTCTTTATGTAGCAACTTCCTAGCTTCATCCACCCTCAGTATCCAAGGCATATTTGTAAACTACGAAAAGCTATTTATGGACTTCGTCAAGCTCCAAGAGCCTGATACACCGAACTTGGCTCATTTTTAACATCAACTGGCTTCATCAACTCCAAGTCTGATACTTCGCTATTTCTCCATCACCAAGGTGGTAATACAATATATCTTTAGATATATGTGGATGATATTATTGTCACAGGCAATAATCCTATAGAGATTAAGGCATTCCTCAAACACTTGGCAGATTGATTCTCCCTTAAAAATCTAAGAACCTTGAGTTACTTTTTGGGAGTGGAAGCAACATACACATCTTCAGGACTCTTTCTATCATAATGAAAGTATATTCAAGATCTGTTATCAAAGACGAACATGCAGGACGCAAAAGTAGTTCCAACTCCTCTATCTATTGGAGAATCACTCAAACTATGTGATGGAAGCCCTGTTACGGACCCAACTCAATGTCGTCAAGTACTTGGCTCCTTACAGTACTTATCTCTCACCCGCCCGGATATCTCATTTGCAATAAATTATCACAATTCATGCATCGACCATCTACTATGCATTAGTCTGCAGTTAAATGAATCTTGCGATATCTTCATAAAACCCTCAATCATGGCCTCTTTTTCCGCAAATACTCCCCCCTTCATCTTCATGCCTTTGTTGATGTTGAATGGGTAGGGAACTTTGATGACAAAACATCCACGTCATGGTATATTGTCTTCCTTAGGGCTAATCCAATCAGTTGGAGTTTTAAGAGGCAAAAAACAGTTACACAGTCTACAATTAAAGCTGAATATCGTGTCATTGTAACCGCTGCTACATAGCTCAATTGGGTTACGAATCTACTCAAGGAACTTGACATCGACTCCACCTCTACTCCTACAATATATTGTGATAATGTCGGAGCCACTTACCTATGCGACAATCCAGTATTCCACTCACACATGAAACATATTGTCATCAACTTTCACTTCGTGCGAGAACAAGTTATCAGACATAAACTACGTGTTTCTCAAGTACATACGGTTGATCAACTAGCAAACTCACTCACGAAGCCTTTCGCCCGCAAACTATTTTCATCACATCGATCGAAGATCAACATCCTTAACAAGAGCACCATCTTGCGGGGGCATGATAGCAGCTAAGATTTCCTCAACTACATGACGAAATCTCGTTGTTCCGTTGAGAAAAATCATCCCTTCTAAATATGTATAAATAAGGAGCACCATATAACAAAGAATAATCTTCTTCTTTTTTGTTTCATTCTATCATTTAATATCAATTTATAAGAATAAAAACGATATCCAAAATTGTTCTAGTTATAAAACAATTAAGAATGTCAAACGGAACAAGTATCTCCAAAAATTAGTTTAATTTCAAACTTGAAAGGTAAAATATATATGTTATATAGTCATTCCTCAACATGCCAAGAAATAGAGAATCATAAAGGATATGACTTTGCAGCAGAGTCTTGATCTTCAGCTTGGGGCCTTTGTTTAACTTGCACCTAGTTTGACCAGTGTTTAGATCCAAGTATAAATTCTTTATTATTGTTTTTCATGCATGGTTAACTATACTTTTAATAGCTATTTGAAGTTGGGTTTAAAGTTGTATACTTATTGCACTATATGATTATAAATAGTGTCAGAAGAGTCATTTAGCCATTAAAAGTCATGTTTAAATAATGCTAAACCTATATTTAAATGGAATTTCATAGTTCTAAAATATCTAAATAAGAAACAAATTTTCTCTAATAATTTCTTTGATGTAAATACATATTTATGATTCACAATGATATGTATATACAAAACAAAAAAAAATATTGAAAAAAGTTTATGACTGCGGTAGTAAGAAGAGGTGAAATGATTAATGTTAGTGATATGATGAGAAGTAAAGGAATACTAAAAAGACCATAATAAAAATTATAAATAAAGATTTAGGTACTCTGAATTTAACTAAATATATGATTTTTTACAAATCTCAATGACGATAAAAAATTCATATAGTCAACACCAAATAGTTGGAGCTTACGATTTTATTGTTGTTATATATATATATATATATATATATATATATATATATATATATATATATATATGACTATTGTAAGCCTTAGATGTTAGAATTTATACTTTTTATCAATGAAAATTAAATTAGGTTCAAAATATATTGCATTTGTCAAATTAAATTTGAAAAATGAGATAATTTTATTCAAGGATTGTCATCGAACCCATACCAATCTCTAGTCAAAGCAAAACGTACTAGTCGAGGAGAAAGAAGACGAAAGAAGAGGACACAATAGAGGAAGAGGGGGAAGAAGGAAGAAAAGAAAGCTGATGGAAGAGGAGAACGAAAAGGGAGAAAGAAAACGAGGGGCATGAGAAGGAGTGTACTAGGGAGATAGACAACGACGAATAATAGTAACGACAATAGTAATATCAATTCCACACAACCCACGAGAATAGCGATCATGTTTGTGAGCCGCCCTAATTGTTGTTTTATTTTTTTATACTAAATTGGATTGGACTGTTTGAAACGAGGGCAGTCCATGTGTCAATATAAACCTGGACCGGTATATATCACCTATTTTATACTGTAACAAAAGGTATAGTAGTCCTTGGTTTTATTCACCTAGGGTTGAAAAAGAATATAAAACTCAACAGTGTACAATGAGACGACTTGATCAGATCAAGACAACAACCCTACTTCCTTTGGACTATTTTTGTCTCATTATGGATATAAATGATGATATGTTGTGAAAGTTATGCTAGATCTAGTTACACAAGATATAGTTAGCATGCACCATCCATAACAAATGTGATACAGTTAGGTGAATGATAGGCACAAGCATATTTGGCATAACATATTAGATATGATTTAATGTTTGTTTGGTTGTTTAAGAGATGAGATGGCTATGGTACATTCAACAATAACAACGACAAAGCAGGTCCAAATTATTTGGAGTCAACTATGTGAATCTTTTGATGGATCTTTTGCTGTCATTTAGAGGTTATGAAACCTCGAGTGTTAAATGATAATAAAAAATAAAAATATATATATTAGGGGAGAGAAACAAGAAAAATTGATAGATAATAAACATGTAATTGTTTGTACCTAAAGTATGTCTTGAGGGCCTATCTTGAGGACACATCATTTTGTTGGTCATGACTATGTAGCTAACAATTAACTATCCTTATTTATAAATATGTTTAGTCCCACATCAGTAACCAAAGCTTATAAGAGCAAAAGTTACCTCCTCTGAGGGCTTTTGGAATCCACCCCCCCAGTGGATAATCATGCAGGACCCAAAGCAAAAAATTTATTGCAAACTCACATCGAGAGGAAAGGTTAATTGATCATTCTTAGAGTGATCAATGTTTGCAGAATTTGCTTTCTTGAAGAGCAAAAAGAAGATGAGACTTGCTTTTATCATGACAAAATGGTTGTCCTCTCTCAGCCCCTTACAGTATCAATTTAGTTAGTTGGTAAAGATTTTGACAATCTACCATAAGGTCCTGGGTTCATTGTGGCTCACATGATCCTACTCGCCTGGACTCACCATTTACCCTTTGTATTAAAAAAAAATCTATATAGACACTCACTGAGGCCCAAGTCTATCTGTCCATATTGATGAATACTAATGATGGTTGAATAGTAGGAAAAATAAGACCTTATATGAATCAAATACCTCTACACTTAGAGGCCCACCAGAGGGGACAATATCACGCCCTAAGATTCAAGACAAATGATAACTTATCACTTATTAACTAAACCTTTCAAGAATCGATGTTATTTGTTACTAACGCTACATGAGAAATGTAACTCATAAAGGTAAAGGAAATACAAGATTTATCAAAGATGTTTTTTGGTCTAGGGTAACCTATTAACTGATCTACCAGCAATAGAAACTATTAACTGATCTAGGGCAACCTATAACCTAAGAAGAATATCAGCATACTTATCTGATTAAACCTCTTAGTAAAGACCCAAACTGATTGTATCAATAATTGTTTGTTGGCTATTATCCAAATATATTATACCTGATCTGCAAGTTGTACTTGCACCTTCTAGCAGTTGAAATATGACTTAAATGTATGGAATTATCATTGAGCTCATATTTGTGAAATTATTCAAATTCATAGGACATACTATATCATGGAGATGGTATATTATAAAATTCATGCTATATCAAAAGTAATCTCCCTACTCAAAAGTATATGAAGATTTACATGGAGATGGTATGAACATATATATGGAAAAAAAACATTATGTGAAATGTTATAAGCAAAGTAAGTTGAGAGATAACAATAAAAGGATAAGTTTGTCAATAGAAAACAAGGCTAAGATTTTCTCTCTTTGCAATTGAATAAATGTGTCATAAACTGATATTCATCAGAAACCATCTTTACTTACTAGATGATGACCAGATTTTGATCAAGCAGAAATTATTTTGTTCAATAGCAGCTTATCATGCAAACCATACTATTTTTTAAGGCACATGGAGCTATCTATTCCATGATAAATTGTTGCTTGTAGTTTCCATATGTTGAATTGCAGATGTATCATTTACTTCAATCCAGCCTGGAGAAGACAGTGGATCATTACCAGAAATTTATGAAAGCAGAAAAATATTTTGATAAGCACAATGAAAAGGAGCAGGTAATTTTATTTTTATTTTATTGTTTTCATTGAAATGTTATAAGCAAAGTAAGTTAAGAGATAACAATAAAAGGATAAGTTTGTCAATAGAAAACAAGGCTAAGATTTTCTTTCTTTGCAATTGAATAAATGTGTCATAAACTGATATTCATCAGAAACCATCTTTACTTACTAGATGATGACCAGATTTTGATCAAGCAGAAATTATTTTGTTCAATAGCAGCTTATCATGCAAACCATACTATTTTTGAAGGCACATGGAGCTATCTATTCCATGATAAATTGTTGCTTGTAGTTTCCATATGTTGAATTGCAGATGTATCATTTACTTCAATCCAGCCTGGAGAAGACAGTGGATCATTACCAGAAATTTATGAAAGCAGAAAAATATTTTGATAAGCACAATAAAAAGGAGCAGGTAATTTTATTTTTATTTTATTGTTTTCATTGTCATTCTTAGTGCTAAGTCCTTTCATCCTTCGACTTAGCCTTCCGAAGTTCATGAACACAGTTAAAATTTTGTCTCTGTATTCATCCTCACAGGTCCCCATAATTTTATGTGATGGGAAACATAGATGAATTAATTGTTCCGTCAATTTATGATGCTTGTTTAAAGCAAATCTTAATTCTAGGAAGACTTTTAGTTAGCTATTTTGTTAGTTATATTGCTACCATTAAAGAAAGTCCAAGAAAGGTTTGGTTATACAAGGTATCATTGAGGATCTCAAGCTATCCTAACTGGTATATCATCTTTGATAATGGTACTCTTGAACTCAATACTATTTCCTAGATCATATTCTGACAACGAAGTATTGATCAGAACCACCAGTACTTCATAGATGTCTTTACACTTAAGTTACCAACTGACTCTATCCTTGCTTTCAACATAGCATTTGATTATGGATTCTTCTCATTAGATACTTAATTTCTCTCGTCATTTGAAATATATTAATTGCTCTAACTGAGAGTTGGAAGAAACTAAAGAAAGAGAATCACAACGTTGGTTAAATGTGAGATGTATTCCCGAAATGGATGCTCTCAAATGAATTAAAGAATAGCACGATGTATGTAGGCACTCCATCCTCTCTCTTTCAAGGCCTTCCAAAAGAGAATCTGAAACCTTTTGATTGTGAAAATTTTAATAGAATGAACTGGCTATCTAAACTCGAAGGATTCTTCTCAGCAACAATGTGATCTCTAGGTCATTCACCTCAAGGGCAAATGTCAGACATTCCTTTTGCATCTTTACATCTTTTAAAGATGAATTTGAATCTAAAACTGTATGCCTTATTTTTTTTTCCAGGTAACATGATAATTTTTTCCTAATATATTAGAAATTACATTTTCTTATTATCTACTAATGATGCCACAGAATCACGAAAAAGGATTTGCTTGTTCAGAAGGCAATTTCAAACTACTGGAGATTGCTGAAAGGTTATAACGTAACTTTTGATGTGTCTATGTGATAAGAAATCTGGTGTATGTTATCGCTAATACTTTTTTGTTCCTTGTAAAGGTTTCTCGAAACAGATTTTGCCAAGCTGAATATCGATGGTCTCAAACAATTGGAGAATGATTTAATTGATGCATTCAAATGGACGACCTCAAGAAAGGTCAGAAAACTTACCTCACATAACAGCAGCACATTTAGCTTGCACATGAAAAGCAGAAACATTAGTTGTATATTACCCCAAAAGAAATCAAACAATATTCCACATTTCCACCTCTAGTTTTTATTGTGCCACCTAAGGTTAGAAGTTGCTTCCTAGTGATGGTTAGCACAAGTTCAGACATCTAAGCACCAAACTTTTCATCTTCTTTTCTTTTGTGACCTTCAATAGCTTCAAGAATTGAGACCATTTTTTTTCTTTTCTCTGTGGTGTTTTAGGACACATCCTTTTCAAATATTGGTACGTATCCTAAATTTACTAAGATCTGCTTTGATAAATGAGGCAGCTCCTCCAATCTACTTCGGCATATTCTCAAAAAAATAGGAACTTGGTTAGATAGACATGAGATGCATATGCTTCTAAATAAATCTGATGCGTATACTCTGCTGTTATAAAAACGAAACAGAACTCCACTAAAGGTAAGTAGGTAACAAACTCTTAGGAGAACTCCAAACTGCATGTAATTGTTACCATGACATATATTTTCATCTGAAGACTCCAAACTGCATGCTTACACTGAAGACTCCCAGGAGAGCTGCTAGTCGTGTCTGTGAAAGCTGACGATTTGGTGCATGCGCCTGCAGAGTTCATTTTCACATTCAGCCCATTAGAACCAATCTTCTCAAACATGATCATACAAGCATTACAAGAAACCTGCAAGCGGAAAGAAGAGAGTCTCTCCTAGGACATAAATGTGGCATTTCCTGATCTAATTGTAAGTGCATTAGCATGAACCAGGAGGAATCACTACTTGAGAGAAGATTCTTGCAATCTGTAGGTAGAACACTCGAGTTGTCGATCATGTCACTGTGCCCTGTCATTCTTGTACAGGCAACAATGATGGTGCAGAGGAGGATCGGAGAGAACCGAGGCTGAGGGGGGCGACGACGACGACAGGAGCGCGGCGGCCGATGCAGCGGGATCATCACGAGGGAACCGGGGAGGCCACCGCCCTGTATGGAGGCCGCCACCTTAGCGGCTGTCGAAGCTGACATTGGGCACCGGCACGTAGTAGAAACCCGTTGGGCTGTCGCGTTCTTCTCCATTTGTGTAAGCGGTGTGCAGTGCGGCGGTTTATACCGACTTTTGTGCTTCTGGAAAGATTGGGAATCCTGCCACGTATGTCTGTCAGAGATGGTCTGGCACCTTCGGGAGGTTTTTACGAACCCAAGGGACACGTGACAGTCACGTGAGAAGAGGTTGAGCTGTCATTTTAGCGAACTTGCCATCGTCTTTCGAGCGAATGCAACGAAAACACTCCGGTCCTTATTTTCCTGACTTATAAGGATACAAAGAATATATTAATAATAAACTAAATATTTATATAACCGATTGACGATTTAGATTTAACAAAATCAACAGATTAGTTATCACGTTAGATCTATTTTGATAAATGGTATTAGAGTGAATATAATATTAAACATGATAAAAGCCCAACGGATTTGTTATTATTAGTTTTGAGTGATCGAAAATTTACTTACGAATCTCATAATTTTGAGGAATAAGCAAAAGACATTAACTAGCTTATGGAAATCAAGGATTATGAATTGAAGTTCATATTTCTAGATGCAAAGATATTGGCAAATCTCATTAATGAAATTTCACATGATGGAGAATTCGGAGATCATTATAATAATATATAATTTTCCATCAAATATTATGTTCAAAATATTTTTTATTTTGTCGAAGAAAATACAAAAGGTATTAACATTAGAGGGGAACATTAAGATAATGTCAATTTAATGTAAAATAAAATACTTTAATTATAATTTTAAATAAAATACCGAAATGAATTGCAAAATGTTGTAACTTGAGGACTACTACCCTTATCCAGAGAGACATCATCTCCTCATGGAGGTGTGGCCAAATAGTTCACGCAAGCAGTATAAGAGGGATCATAAGCTGTTTAGTCTGTTCAGTTTAAAGAACCTTTAAAAGAACTCACCTATTATCTATATTGTGGATCTCACAATATGGACATGGTAACGTGCAAACATGAAACCTCGGGACGAAGATGGGGTGTCATGGTAGATGTGCCACCACGGACTCGGGACGGTAGCCGCCCCCCGCCCGCGTCGTCTGGAGTCGCATGAGCCGACGTTGTGCCAACAAAGACTGTATTGGAAAGCTCGGGACGGCACCACGCGTACCGATCGGCAATCTTCCGAAGGTACGAACTTGTTGCCCGAAGAGTTAGCCATCGTACATAGATCGCGTACAATCGACCCTTTGGCACCAAGATAAAAGCCCTCAACCAACATCTAGCAAGGGGGGCGAGCTTTCTACAAAAGTTCCACTCAATACTGACTTAATTTTCGGAGGGGCCTAAGTCAGGAAACCCCTCCCGACCTAGGCCAATGTGCAAGAACCTAACGACGATGAAGCATAGCGTGTCCACTGAAGAGGTGCATCCGGAACCGACCCCGAGCTCAACCTGACCAACAAAGGTTTGATCATCATGATGATCTTGGACATCGGCAATCAGACTGAGCCGTGCTGACTCTTTGGTCACGGCATAGAGGTTCACTAACATTTTGGCGCTAGAAGGAGGATCGATGTCGTAAGAACACCCCATGGCCAACATGGGGGCTCTGATAGCAAATAAGATTTTCCCAACTATATAAGGAAATCTCTCTACTCTTGTTGAGGAAAATCCTCTATTCTGTTGAGGGAAATCCTCCCTCCTAATCTGTATAAATAGGAGAGGGACATGTTAATGCAATAAAGCTTCTTCAATAATTCTTCTTGTCTTCTATTCTTTCCAACATGGCATCAGAGCAAGGGATATGGTAAATGACAAGCTTTGATGGCCGTGGAGCCTCGCTCGTCTCACTTCCCCGTCGGACTCCCCTCTCTGTCGGCTGTATGGTCGTTTGTTGTACGGTGCGTGATGCATTCGCTGCTACCCCGGTCACTGCCTCTGGCGTCGCCATCAGGTGCGACCATAACAATGGGGCTTGTTTTGGTGCGGCCAGCTACTCACCCTCAGTAGTGGATCCCTCTCCAACCCTTGCCCGCTCCTTCCCTCTTCTTCTTCATGCGGCCTTCTTCTTCACCGGCGTCGCTTGCACCAACCCCAAGCTCAGGTTGTCCACCGCCGTAGCATCGTCTTCATCAGGCTATGATCTGTATCAATCGTAGCCCGTTGCCTCACTGTCAACTATCGATCCTCAGCTCCTGCTAAGAGCAAATCGCTACAGGTTTCTCCACCAAATCATTGCAGCTACCTCCTTTGTTGTAGCATTACTACTCCTCTGTTGCAGCTTTCTCCTATGTTGCACCTCTGTTGCAGCTTTCTCTTTTACTGCAACTCTATTGTAGCTACATCCTCTGCTGCACCTCTACTACAGCTTTCTCCTCTACTGTAGCATCGCTGTAGCTTCCTCCTTTGTTGTAGCATCACTGCAACATTGCTGTAGCTTCCTCCTCTACTGTAGCATCACTGTAACATCGATGTAGCTTCCTCCTCTGCTGCAGTTTCTTTCTCTGCTACAACATTGCTATAGCTTACTTCATTGCTGCAACTTTCTCCTCTACTGCAGTCATCGTCGTTGCAGCCGCTGCTATCACCGTCGTAGCAACAGTAACAGCAACAACAACAGCGATATGCTCTTGCCCTACTCACGAAGCCTCTCGCTCATAGACTGTTTGCTTTGCATCGATCCAAGATTGGTATCCTTGATAGGAGCACTATCTTGCAGGGGCATGATAGCAGATAAGATTTCCCCCAACTATATGAGGAAATCTCTCTACTCTGTTAAGGGTAATCCTCTATTCTGTTGAGGAAAATCCTCCCTCTTAATCAATATAAATAGGAGAGGGATATGTTAATGCATTCAAGCTTCTTCAATAATTCTTCTTATCTTCTATTCTTTCTAACAGGCTCGCCCTGCCAAAGAACCACTGGTGACCCACCTCACCTACAGACCCGATGGGCAGCCGCTTACCGCTCATGTGGACAAGGGTGTTGTGACACAGACGTCGGATTACTACTAGCGCCTGTTCAATGACCTTAGAATCTCCTCCCCCCCCCCCCCCCCACGAAATACCTTGGGACCCTTAGTCATCTCGCCTTAGGCGTTCCTCAGCGTCGCCAAGCAGGTGCAAGCCTTGGCAGAAATGATGTAGACGGTCACCCCGCTCATCCTGCAGCTCGTGTAGTTAGTGGCTCCTCCACCGTCGATCCCACCCACATTCCTCTCGGAGCCACCCAGCGTTCCCCCAACCGATATAACACCAAAAATCCCAAATCATGATGAGATTGGGATCAAGTTGGGATCAAGGAGCATATTAGAGGCCCGAGAATGGTGCTTGAGCAAAGCGCAACCACATCCCACTAGGTCGCACCACCATTTCCCGAGCCCGACACCCTATCGTCGGACTCGATCGATGACTCATTCAGGGCCCAGTTGTCTATGGTGAACCATCGCCTAGATGAGTTCCATCACGACTTCCATAAGTCATGGGGCGAGGCCAAGGAAAGCAACTCAGGAGGATCCCCTTTCACTCAAGAAATCCGGGATAAGCTCGTGCCACTCAACTTTCGACTTCCAACACTGGAGACGTATGATGGCAGTTCCGACCCAACGGAGCATGTTGCCGCATTCCGAGCTCAGATTGCACTTATGATGCCCTGATGTGTCGGGCATTCCCTACTACCTTCAGGGGACCAGCACGGGCATGGTTCAGCCGATTATAGCCAGCCTCATTTTCATCTTTCGACTAGCTTGCAACAGAGTTCGAACAGAACTTCTTAGCCAGCATGCAGCCCAAGCTTTCCATGGCCATGCTCCTCACGTTGTCCCAGAGTGATGACGAATCACTTTTGCAATTCATCGCACACTTCACCACCAAAATCCGAGGAGTCTCGAATGCTCATCCCTCCCTAATCATGCAGGCATTTCTGATAGGCTTGCGACCCTTAAGATTTTTCTAGTTGCTAATTGAGAGGCCACTCACAACTGTCCTCGAGATGCTCCAACGCATCAACCAGTACATCACTGTCGAAACCTTGATGGTAGGGAAACATGAGGACAACAAGAGGTCATAGATGGAGTAAACCCGAGGAGCAACCTTAGGGTTATCTGCGGCACAACCCTGAAGAAGGCCCAATCAGCTCGAGTCATCGCTCCTGAGACCCCCTCCTCTACTATTGAATGCTTCTCGCACCAAAATCTTTCTCTAGATTAGGGAGAATGGACTCCTGCGAGAACCCAACCCATTGAAAGCTACTCACAAAGATCAATCTAAATATTTTAAATTTCACCGAGACTACAACCACGATACGGAGGATTGTCGGGACCTCTAGAACCAGATTAAGGAGCTGATTCAAAGAGGGCATCTCGGGTGCTACCTCAAGAAGCCGAGAGAAGTGTCTCCATGCCCAAATGGCCTAATTAAGAAGCAAATTGATATCATCATCAGTGGACCAGCTTTCGAAGGCAACAGCACGATGGGACGAAAGGCCTACACCCGCAGTATGGTGGAGAAACGCTCGAGATCAGGACTCAGGCCCGAAATCACCTTCGGAACTGAAGAGGCCGAGTTCTCAAACCACAACGAAGCCCTGGTGTTCTTGATCTATATCGCTAACGTACGGGTGAAGAGAGTGATGGTCAACAATGGAAGCTTCGTCGACGTGCTATACTTTGATGTTTTCAAGAAGCTCGGCCTGACGGAAGGAGACCTCGCCCCAATGGCATCAGCACTCATGGGATTCAATGGGGATTTCATTTCTCCACTCAGGACCACTTCTCTCCCCGTTACCATTGGGGAGGAGTCGAGGACCAAGACGACGATGATCACCTTCATGGTGGTTGACCTACCTTCCACGTACAATATCATCCTCGATTGACCAACCCTCAACAAGTTGAAATCAGTTGTTTCCACCTACCATCGGGCCATGAAGTTCCTAACTTCGGCTAGGGTTGGGGTGGTCCAAAGCAATCCGAAGGAATCCAAACAATGCTACCTTACGATGGTCGCTATACCAAAGAGGCTGTGACATGAGCAACCTCCTCCGGATCCCCGGGACGACATCAAAACACCGACACACCTAGAACCAAAGGAGCAATTGATCGAAGTCCCCGTAAGAAGAAGTTGACTCAACAATGTTTTTAAAGTTGGGACGACATGCCTGAAAGCAAACCAAATCCAACTTGTCGACTTTCTGAATGAAAATGCTGATGTGTTCGCATGGTCCCCAAAAGGCATGCCCAGAATCGACCCAGAGGTCATGCAGCATCACCTCAACATCCACCCCAAGGCACGTCCTATGAAGCAAAGGCCAAGAAAATTTGCCCTAGATCGACAAAAGGCAATCAACGATGAGATAGACCGCCTGATCGACGCTGGATTCATAACCAAGGTAAAGTATCATCAGTGGTTGGCGAATGTAGTCCTTGTTAAGAAGCATAATGGAAACTGGAGAATGTGTGTCAACTACAATGATCTCAACCAGGCATGCCTCAAAGACTGCTACCCACTCTTGAGGATAGAATAACTAGTGGAGACCACTATGGGACATGAACTCCTCATGTTCATGGATGCGTTCTTGAGCTACAACCAAATTTGAATGGCACTACAAGGTCGAGAGCACATTGCTTTCGTCACAAACAAAGGGGTATATTGCTACAAAGTCAATAAGATGTTCAAGCAACAACTCGAGAGGAATATGGAAGTCTATGTCGATGACATGATTGTCAAGAGCAGGTCAGCAAGCACGCATCTGACCAACCTGGCCAAAACTTTCTGGACTCTCAAGCGATTCAATATGCACATGAACCCTTCAAAGTGCACCTTTGGGGCCAGCTCTAGCAAATTCTTTGGGTTCATCATCCATCAGAGAGGAATAGATGCCAACCCAGAAAAAGTTTGAGCTATAACAGAGATGCAACCTCCACGCTCGATCAAAGAAATACAACACCTCACTGGGAAGCTAGCAGCACTCAACTGATTCATGCCGCACTTAGGAGACAAGTGCCTCCCCTTCTTCCGAGCCTACGGCGAGATGACAACTTTGCATGGACCCCGAAGTGCGAGCAAACCTTCAGAAAGCTAAAAGCACACCTCGTTTAACTACCTCGACTCACCTTATCCAACCCGGGCGAGACCCTCAATCTTTACTTGGTAGCCTCAAGGCAAGCAGTAAGCTCGGTGTTGGTATGGGAAGATCTGGAAGCACAGCAAGTCGTCTACTACATCAGCCACATCCTTGTCGGACCCAAGGAATGATACGCCCCCCATCGAGAAGCTGGCATTGGCACTGATAAAAATGACGTAGAAGTTACGACCATACTTCCAAGCCCACACAATAATAGTGATCTCTGACTAGCCCCTACAACAAATCCTTTCTAAGTTCAATGCATCAGGTCAGATGCTCAGATAGTCGATCGAGCTTGGAAAATTGGACATCCAATACGCTCCCAGAATGACCATAAAAGCTCAAGTATTGGTTGACTTCATTTTCAAACTAACCCCCGATGAGTGTTCTATTTAACAGGAACGTACCAAGCGCACTTGGGCCCTATACGTGGATAGGTTCATAACCTCAGGAGGAGCAAGGGCTGGACTCATCCTTAGAAGTCCGGTCGAAGAGGCATATGAGCATGCACTTTGACTAGAGTTTAAAGCCACCAACAACAAAGCCAAGTATGAGGCGCTACTCTCAAGGTTGTGCCTCGCCCTGGAAGTGCATGTTCCAGACCTAAAAGCCATCAGGGACTCACAATTGGTGGTGGACCACATCAACAGAAACAACGAAGTCCGAGACTCGACCATGGTGCTATACCTAGCCAAAGTAAGATGACTCACTAGTCGTTTCGATCGTCTCTCGGTTACAACGAGACTGCGTGCCTCGAACGCACAGGCCGATGCCCTAGCCAGGTTGGCTTCTGCTTGTAGCCCAAGGAACTTCTCTAGAAAACTGAAGTCCTCCCAACCCTAACAGTGCCGACCAAGGCCATTGTCGTGACTGAAGTTACCTCGAATTCAATGGAGGAGATCCTCCGCTATAAGAGAGAAGGGACACAACCCGATGATCCGGCGGTCGCACTCGACTCAGGTGGACCCAAGCGTGGTATTGTGAAATTAATGGGAAACTACAGCGAAGAGCCTTCTCCCAACACCTCTTATTTTGCCTGGCACCGCCAGAGGTCAAGACGGTCCTCGCCGAAATCCATGAAGGCATTTGCGGGGAACATGTCGGTAGCCGAACCTTAGCTTTCAAAATTCTTAGGCAAGGATACTACTAGCCAACCATGCACTGAGACACCCTATCATACGTGCAATAGTGCTAATAATGCCAGAAGCATGCTCGGATACAACATCAGCCTGCAGTCCCTCTCACCCCGATAGACACAACTTGGCCTTTCACCCAATGGGGGCTTGACCTCCTCAGGCCCTTTCCCCTTGCATGGAGGCAGTGAAGATTCCTCATTGTTGGCATCAACTACTTCACAAAATGGATCGAGGCTGAGCCAGTAGCATCTATCATGGAAAGACAAGTCAAGGGATTCGTTTGGAAGAACATCATCACCCAGTTCGGGATCCCGAGGGCCATCAACATCGACAATGAAGCCCAATTTAACAACACAAAATTCAAAGCCTATTGTTGGTCCTATGGAATACAATTAAAGTTTAGCTCGGTCACACACCCCCCAGACCAATGGCCAGGCCGAAGTTTCCAACCGAGCTATTTTGGAGGGCTTAAAGAATTTTGTGTCAATGAGCTCCCGATCATTCTATGGGCATCTCGGACCACCCCAAGATCGTCTTGGGTGAATCCTCATTCAGTTTGGCATATGGGACCGAGGTAGTCCTTCCACCCGAGATGGTGTTCTCAACCTTGCGTACCAAGAATTTCGAGGAAGGCACCTCAGAGGAAGGCCTCCGGGCTAACCTCCACCTCCTTGAAGAAAGAAGAGCTGAGGTGCACTTATGCATCTTGGTATACAAAAGGACCACGACCCAACTCTATAACCGCATAGTCCGCTGGCATCAAATCAAAGCTAGAGACCTCATCCTACGGAAGGCCAAAGTAAGTGACCTGACCCGAGCTGGCGGAAAACTTACCCCAAACTGTGAAGGATCCTATTAGGTTAATGATGTGGTCCGAGAGGGAACTTACCATCTCGAGACCATAGAAGGAAGCCCTCTATCGAGGACATGGAACGCTTCAAATCTTAAAAAAATTTACTCTTAGATATTGCAAGAGCACGTCGGAATGTAAAGCATATTTCTTATTAGACAAAAGGTATGTACATTACGAATGGTCAGGGCATTACAACTCAAAACCCAACCCAACCGGAACCAAAAAGAAAAAAAAAAAGGAAAAACTACACTACCCCTCGATTCAAGGGGACCGGAAGGTTGTCATCAAAAGGGACCTCATCTGGCATCTCGACACTCTGGTCCTCGGGTAGGTCAATAAAGGGGTCGGACTCCACCTCCAGGTCCAGGTACTTCACCTAGAAGCAAGCAAAGGTGACTTGGTACCCGAACTCATACATCACTTGTCCTGACCTCTGCAAACCGAGCTCGAATCCGAGGAACTTCTTGTATTCAGCAATCACCTCTTTTACTCTTCCAGGCGCCCCTTGGTGCTCCTTGTTCAAAGCCTCCTCCATAGTCTAGGAGGTAGATCGCGCAGCCTCAACATCCCAAGAAAGGGTTAGTAGCTCATTGTCCAACGCCTGGACTCACCCCCGACTCTCCTTCAGTTGGCGCTATGAGTTGCCTAACTCGGCCTTCAACCATTTGATCTCAGCTTCCAGATCCGCTGCGTGCTGTTCGGCTGCCGCCACAATCATCTGACTAGGCCCGCTTTTCAGCTCCTCAACCTCCCGACGAAGGCCCGAGTTCATTTCGCCCAAGCACTTGATCACTCTACCAGCATCGTAGACATGGTCAATCAGGGTCGTGGTGTAATGCTAGCCCTACATAAAAGTTGTTGTCAGAACTAGTATTCGGGTCGGCAATAAAAGGGAGAAATACTGAACTTATCCATATAAGAGACTTGGTCGCCCGATCCATCAATACCATGGAGGGTGTGTTAGGATCAAGAGCGACACTAAGAGGAGGGTGAATTAGTGCAACGGAAAAGTCATCGATTTTGTAAGATATTTGTGAATTGAAAACCAATTTCGAAAAAAGCTTGACTTTAGAGTAAATGAACTAGCAATTAACTTAGAAAGTAATAGCAGTAATAAAAAGTAGAATGGAAATGAGCATACCGAAATTTATAGTGGTTCGGTCGTTGTGACCCACATCCACTTATAATTCCTCCTCCGTCGAGATCACCGACATCGACTAATTATCTTCCTTCAATGGGCGAAGACAAACCACCCTTTTACAGCTCTCTTCTCCTTTTCACGGGTTTAGGAGACAACCCTTACAAGTCTCATACCTCTCTTGAATGATCACAACACTAGAAAGGGAGGATGACTTTTTACAATTTTACAATATTTTCACACCTCAAGACTTCAAAATTTTGTTCACACTTTCGTGTCCTTTCATACAAAAAAGGGTGGGGTATTTATAGGCCCCAATGGCTTTAGAATTGGAGCTAAAATGTATTATATCCTCGGATTTCGAGGTACTGGCGGTACTACCACCATTATTGGGCGGTACCATTGCTACTATTGGGTGATACCACCGCTTGTAAACCGACACTAGGTGGTACGATCGCTTAGTCTAGGCAATACCACCACCTAACAGAGCTTGAAGATCAAGCTCTAGCGGTACCATTGCCTGACAGCATTAACTGCCGGCGGTATCACCGCTCAGACCACTTGGGAGATTGAGTCCCAAGCGGTGCCACCGTTAGCCGTGACTTCAGGCGTTGAATGGATTGTTCAACCAGCCCAATTCAGCCCTATTAAGGGCCTAGTTGGCCCCTAACTGAGTTAGTAGGATTACCTCCCAATCCTAACTCAACTTATGGTCTAACTATGATAATTAAGATATTTAAACAAGCAATCTCTGTCCAGTATGTCAATTATTCTCTCAGCGAAGTTCCGACGAACTTCTCGGCAAACTTCCGATGAACTCTCGACGAACTCTCAGCGAACTCCCGACGAACTCTCGGCGAACTTCTGACAAACTCTCAGCGAGCTCCCGATGAACTCTCGGTGAGCTTTCAGCATATCGTCCGAATCTTCGATGTATTGTCTGATCTTTGACTCTGACCCAATATCTACTTTATATCTTACTGCTATCATAGTTAATCATGCACACTTATCTCAATAAATAGATTAGATCAAATAATTTACCAATTTATTTCATCATCAAAATCTGAGATTCAACAGGGTGAACAATACAGCTATTTCGCTAACACCAGGTGGAGTAGCCCCTAGGAGAACTCTTGGGTCGTCGATCCATTAGCCCAGATATGGCTGTCTACCTTAAGGGTCAGCCACCGCGTTCCATAGGGGGGCCCCGACTCCTCCTCCACAAGGTCGTCCATGCTGAGTGCTTGGAAGGGCTCACCCTTAGAGCAGGCCCGGATGTGACACAAGTCTCGCATCGACTTCGAGCACGTTATCGACCTTCCTGAAGGACCGTCACCAGAAGACCCAACGCACCCCTTCTCTCGCACACTCGTCGAGCCCTCACCTTAGGAGACGTCGCCTGACTCGCACATTCCCCGAGCCTCCTTGCAGGTTGCCATGCCCTCGGACACCTTTTGGGTTCCCACCTTGGCCTTCTTCTTCGGTTGACTTGCCTTTGGCTCCTTGGGCAACCATGACTTGCGTGCTGGCGTATTCTTCCTCGAAGGAACTCCAGGGTCGGACCCCTCGTGCTCCCGAGACGACTGCACCATGGCCGAAAGGGTGAGGCAACCCCTTCAACGACTTGTGGTTCACCATTTTTGCGAACAACGAGTCGATTAGTAAAACACACCAAGAATAAAAAAAAAATGCTCCAAGGCACAAATCTGACCGCACCCCTAGGGGCTAGGCTTAGTCTCGCTTCGACCAGCCACTCCTCGGTCATTCCCCTAATTACCCGAGAGGAAGACAAGATCTCCCTTAAATGCTCAACGCGCTTAGTCTCTTCATAAGAAAGGAATGGGGGAATGTTGTTGATGGCTCAAGAGGTCCATCCGATGCAAAACCCCCATCCCCGACTACAACTTACAAAAAAAGTGACGGGCTTTCCACCCCTTGTTGTTGGAGGGTGCGCCACTAATCTTAAAGCCACCTCAGGCGGTCAAGTAATACCCGCCTCGCCCCTTGCATAGGTGAAAACAGGATAAGTGTCTAGGTCAGCTCAATCTCCGCCCCCCGGCACTCCCCGAGGAAAGCCACCAAGTAGTGCCAAGAGTTCGGAGCCATCTAGGATGACAAAGTTCCCCACTAGAGAAGGCACTCTTCGATGATTGGATGCAAGGGGAACCATAGCCTTGCCTCAAGAGCATTTGTGGTTAGCCCGAACCCATTAGGAAACAGGTCATAAGGGCACAGATCGGGACATGGAGCATGGAGCTTGTAGTTCTTTAGGATACTATAGCTATCCTGAATCGGACCTAAGAGTTCCTCAGTCACCACCGAGTCAATGTCGTGCCACAATCTCATCACTTGGAGGGCCGCAAAGGCATTTGAATCCATCGGGGGCATACCACCCGAGGATGAACTAACAACCTATATCCTAGAACTCTCGAAGGTCGACTTGTTGGCCTCGGGAGCTGACCGACTCGTGGAAGAGGAGAAAGACGAGGAAGACAAAGACATCCTGACCTTGAGGCTAAGAGAAATGATCTGAGGCATGGAGCAGGAGAATAAAGACTGAATGATGCCATGCCACTGCACAGGAAGGGGAAACTCATCGCCACAAGGCGACATTTGGGCTCCCCGAGGTGAGAAATGATAGCAGCATTTAATCTGGCATAACTCCTCATATTCGCTAGTCCCTAATTTCTCGTCATAACCCGCATAATGTTTGGAGCTTCCCGTCGAAACCCACATAATGTCTGGAGTTTCCGGGGTTTCCCATAGAAACCCGCATGTCATCAAGAATTTCCTGCCAAAACACATGGCATGACGTGTTACGAAGAGTTTCCTACTAAGCTTCGACCTTCTCCTAATGTCATGTGGGGTACCTTAACCAACCAGTCTAGCCTGTGCCTGAGTTGAGTAGCTCGGCCAACAAGACCAGTCTTTGCCCAAGTTGTGCAACTCAGCCAATTGACGCTCGAGTAGCACCTTGGCGAACCAGTCCAACCTATGCTCGAGTTGAGTAGCTCGGCCAACAGGATTAGTCTTTGCCCGAGTCGTGCAGCTTGGCCAGTTGATGCTCGAGCAACACCTCGGCGAAGCTATGCCTAAGTAGAGCAACTCAGCCAACAGGATCAGTCCTTGCCCAAGTCACATAGCTCGGCCAGTTGTCACTCGAGCAGCACCTTAGCGAACCAATCCAACCTATGCCCGAGTTGAGTAGCTCGGCCAATAGGACTAGTCCTTGCCCGAATCACGTAGCTCAGCTAGTTGATGCTCGAGCAGCACCTCGACGAACCAGTCCAACCTGTGCCTGAGTTGAGTAGCTCGATCAATAGATTAGTCTTTGCCTGAGTCGTGCAGCTCAACTAGTTGACGCTCAAGCAGCACCTCGGCCAACCAGTCCAACCTGTGCTCGAGTCGAGTAGCTTGGCCAACAGGACCAGTCTTTGCTTGAGTCACATAGCTCAGCCAGTTAATGCTCGAGCAGCACCTCAGTGAACCAGTCCAACCTATGCCCGAGTTGAGTAGCTCGGTCAATAGGACCAGTCCTTGCCATAATTGTGCAGCTCGACCAATTGTCACTCGAGCAGCACCTCGGCGAACCAATCCAACCTATGCCCAGGTTGAGTAGCTCAACCAATAGGACCAGTCTTTGCCTGAGTCGTGTAGCTTGGCTAGTTGACACTTGAGCAGCACCTCGACCAATCGATCCAACCTGTGCTCGAGTCGAATAACTCGGCCAACAGGACCAGTCTTTGCCCAAGTCGCGTAGCTCGTCTAGTTGACGCTCAAGCAGCACCTCGGCGAACCAGTCTAACCTATGCTCGAGTTGAGTAGCTCGACCAATAGGACTAGTCTTTGCTCGAGTCGTGCAACTTAGCCAATTGACGCTCAAGCAACACCTCAGTGAACTAGTCCAACATGTGCCCGAGTTGAGTAGCTCAACCAACAGGACCAGTCCTTCCCCGAGTCACGCAACTTGGCCAATTGTCACTCGAGCAGCACCTCAATGAACCAATCCAACCTATGCCCAAGTTGAGTAACTTGGCAAACAGGACCAGTCCTTGTCCGAGTTGTGTAGCTCGGCCAGTTGTCACTCGCGCAGCACCTCGACGAACCAATCTAGCTAGTGCCCGAGTTGAGTAGCTCGACCAACAGGTCGGTGTTTGCTCGAGTCGTGCAGCTTGGTCGATTGTTGCTCGAGCAGCGTCTTGACGAACCAACCATGCCCCTATTCCCCCATGAGGATCCTAGAGCATGCCTCGTTGGGGGGGAGAAGTGAAAGGGCATATTGTGGATCTCGCCATATGGACACAGTTGGCAACCAATCAGCAGAAACATGGAACCATGGGATGAAGATAGAGTGCCACATTAGACGTGCCACCACGAACTCGGGAAGACGACCACTCCCCTCCCGCATCATCTCGAGCTGCATGAGCTAGCGTCGTGTCGACAAGGGTCACTCCAAAAAGCTTGGGACGACACCGCGTGGCATTGTTCCACATATATCAATCTACGGTCGTCTGAAGGTACGAACTCATCGCCCGAAGAGTCAATCGCCACATGCAGATCGCGTAAGGCCGAACCTCGGGCGCTAGGATAAAAACCCTCAGCCAGCATCTAGCAAGGGGGGCGAACTTTCTACAATAGTTCCACTCAATATTGACTTAATCTTTAGAGAGGCCTAAGTCGAGAAACTCCTCTTGATCTAGACTAGTTTGCAGGAACCTGACAGTGATGAAGCAAAACGTGCCCATTGAAGAGGCGCATCCAAACCGATCCCGAGCTCAACCCGACTCAATGAAGGTCTGATCACTGGGATGATCCTAGACATCGACAATTGAACCAAGTCATGTTGGCTCCTCGATCATAGAGGTTCACAAACAATGAATACACAGTATTTTGAATCTCTAAATAACATCTAACTTTAAGCTATTAGTTTTCCTTTTTTTCATATATAGTAAATAGTTAAATCAGAATTTCAATGAAATTCATTCGGACTCACCATGTTGATCACCCAAATTTGCATTTATTTTATATTAAGTTGATTTCGAAATTTTGTCGGCTTTTCTTGATTTTGGTCTATTTAGTTTGGTTGATTTATTGCAAACATGTGAATTGAAGTCCCAACAATTGAGATCTCATTTTTTTTTTAACTTCATTTCATAAAGATGTCTCTGTTGAGCCATTCAGGTTGATTAATATATTATTATAGAAAAATAATAATTCTCATATTTGAATTCACGTGTGAACTTGATGTAGGAAATGTATTCCATACAAGAAAACAAAGACACTAATAGTAATTCACTCAACCTCCCAATAGTAGACTGAGGCAATGCCCATTTGGTAACTCTCACCAGGTTCCCACATTCCCGTCCAACCACCTCGCTCTGGGTACGCGAAAGCACGATTGGTCGGTCCCACCCGGGTCCCATGCGTCATCACGTCCGCAGAAGGTTGTCAAACGGGTACGGCATGTTTCTCCTGTTCGGAAAGCAAAACAAACACGTATTATCCACAAGGCAACACACTCGTCAACTCACAAATTTACCGTGCGATCGATGGGTCGGACCCACACCAACACAAAAGACGGTCCTCGAGTTAGCCACCTCACGCGCGTATAAAACGGAAAAGAAACGGGACATTCGCTCCCCTCCCCTCCCATTCGATTTATTCTTAATTCTAATTTGTGTACGGCCTCATCCGACTCACCAACCTTATATACTCCCAGTGGTCTCCCCCTCGGTCCTCCCACCCGCTGGTCTCTTTCTTGCTGCCTTTAAGGGTCCGTGTCGAGATGCGTGCTTCTGAGTCCGATATGCGTGACGGCTACCAGCAATCCCGGCTACTCTACGAGCTCTGCGCCCTCCTCCTCGCCGCCCTTCCCCTCTCCCCGGCCGCTCCGGAGGCCGGCGTGCCGGCTCCTGGGTCCCGCGCCGCGAGGCGAGCCCAGGTGTCGCCGGCGGGGTTCGTGGCGTTCCTCCTCGGGGCGTCGCTGGCGATGATTCTTTGTGGGTCCGTGACTTTCTTGATCGGGTTCTTGTTGATGCCCTTGGTGATCGGTTTCTTGATGCTACTATATGTCGTGGGCATCTTCTCCAATTTGTCCGGCTTGTGGAGGGCGATCCATTGTCCGAGATCCTCCTCGAGCCCTAAGGAAGTATCAGGTACAGATCCATTTCTGCCGTTATTTGTTTTTATTATTTATTTACTTAATTATTTACCTCTTCCTTTATCTATTATCGATTGACTTTTCTCTTCGGTTGGATGTTCGAATTTCTTCAGGTTGTATGTGTCCTATTATTTGTTGTACTGATGATTAATTGCGTCTTAAATTGGAATTGTTCTGATAATTAGTTAATTTCTTCATAACACACTCATTGGGGATCAAAACACCCTTACTTCCAGTTGTAGTTTAGAACTCTTTGGAATTTGTTTGTTGAGAATTATGTGCTATCTTCTGGGGTAGTGATTTAGTATCTATTCTTCCTTAAGAACTCGAGCTTGTGGATTTTGCTATACTAGGCATTCATGATCCACATATGGATGTGTTGTCGGATAAGCTCCTCTGTCATCAAATATGATCTATGACAAGATATATTGTAAGCAATTGGAACAAAGAAATAATTTTCTGGATTTAGTAGTTGTTGAATAGAGAAAAGAAGATATTAGTTGAGATGAACAAAGAAAAAAGATAAATATAATATTCACTTTAGCTCCACAGATCTCACACATGCACGATGAAATCATACAAAAAATAAATCTTTAATTCATTCAATCATTGTGTTCTTTTTTAGTTACAATCTTTTTCTCTTTTTATATACTCAAATAAAAAAATATAAATATGTACATCGAAAATATGCAATTAAGAAATTTATATCAAGGCAAACAATAATTAATTCTTTCCTTGAGAAGATAAATGTTATATCTGTGTTGACTAATAAACTTCCTTTTTAACGATATAGCTGATTTATAGACTTCCATTTTTATAGAATGATGAAACTTTCTTATATAAACAAAAACTTCACCAAAATCAAATTATGATTTCTTCTACTCATCGACTTCTATTTCTTTGTCTTGTGCAATCCTTGTAACTAATGTAGCAATATGGAAGATGTAGTCATTAATGACAATTACAAAATATTTCTTGTCTAATGTACTTTATTTTAAAAAAAATTAAATGGTCGTGCATGAGAATGTCATTATGATGATCACCCTATGGTGATCTCGTTGAAGAGATTTACATGTAACAAACTAGAGACCCTATAAAGGACGAGTATAAAAGTGCTGAGCAGTGGTGAAATCACTTCATGACCCAGAAAATCACCTAAATATCGGCGTGAAATGTCAATAGAAGAATCTTAGTTCAATAGTATAAGGGGGATGAAGATGAGAAACATGGCAATATTCAATCTATCTTATTTTATGCTTTTATAGGAATCAAGATTTATCATTGTAATTGGTCTTAGTGAGACAGATGTTATTTTAGAAAGGTTTTGGGAGACTAATGTGATTTGGTCATAGAGGTGATTATAACTCCCATAGGGATAGAATTAAACAAATAACTTCTTGTGCATTGGAACTCATCCCTATGGACCCAAATCCATTAGTACTCATTGTAGTCCATGAGGCTGAGGTCGTAGTAAAAGTGTTTGTTTAATTACAATTTTTTTGGTCATTTTCTAATGTATTGTTGGTTTTCTGAAGCTTTGGATCTTATATTTGAATGTTCACCCTTTGCTATCAGCATCAATATGGGGCCCATCATATTGTTATGCCAATTTTTTTTAGGGAAAAAGAAAAGAAGTTTTGTAATTTTAGATTAGATGAATATGTTAGTTGAGAATAAGTTTTAAACACCGGTCTGACCAGGATTGGTTTTGGACGATGTGGCTCATTAATGATTGGCGTCCAAACACCACTTGATCACACATAGTAGTGTTTGAATTGTCATATTTAGGAGATGAGGCATGGATCACTAGAGAAAATGACCAAATAGTTATTAATTGTTCTAGAGGTGCATCTTTTATGATCTTATGGTATACCTGTGGATTGCCCAAGTCACATTTGAAAGCTTGCAATTTCGTAGCCTGATCCAAGAAAGAGTCGAATCTTGTTTCTTTATCAATGTTCTTCTCATATAAATACGATTCATTTTAATGATTTGCAATCATGTTTCTTTATCAATGTGCAGTGACAAGGATAAAGCGTATCATTCTGGAATTTCCTCACTGTAATATATTTGTGACAGACTTTTCTTTTTTGGCAGATCCTCTCTTTTCCAAGCTTCCGACTATTTGAACAGTGTGTGGAAACAGATTACATCTCCTGTAGTTGTTTGCCAGATGCGGCAAGTTTTTGCTGGCCAAGAATACCACTCGAAATCAATTCTAGAATTTGCTCATCGGGCCAGCTTACTGTCCCTTCTCCCCCCCCCCCCCCCCCCCCCCCCCCCCGCCCTTCAATACCGTGGATCTGTATTGGTCTTTACACTCCACCCGTTCTGTAAAGATGGCAAGAAACCATATGCGATGGTTTTGTCCTGTTCATGTGTCTTGCTCAGCATTTATTGAGCAGATTACATGTACCGACTATCTCATGTTTTAGTAAGGTCATCATCTCAATTGCTGAACCCGAACGAAAAGTTTTAAGAGGTTCCGGATGAGATGCCACTACTATCTATATCTCTGTGATAACATGAGAAGGTGCCAACGAGCGGAAGACATGGCACATAAGACGCTCTCAGATAATGGGAAATTTGTTGGCTCTTCCAATAATTTGGTGAGGCAAGTCACTCTGATGCTTTTCATTTTCTTGCAAAACAATTTGGTGACAGAAATGGTATCGACTTTGGAAGTTCCGTCACTTGTCAATTGGTTGCCATACATACGTACCCCTTTCAGAGACCGGATGGTGTATATTTCTCACATATATTCCGCCCCTTGACACTCATTCACCAAGCAAACTTTGGTTAATCACAAGTAACTATAACTATCTTGGCTATAATATTCCCTAATATTCTACCAATCATAACGAGTTCTCGATTATCTTAATTTTGTTTAAAAATTTCAACTATTGGTCAAATGGATTTTGTAGGGATATGTGTAATTTTAGAGTGGTTCTTGACTTAAAATACTTGTGAAGAGACAAAGAAGAATCTTATTAGCACTGAATCATATTAGTTTCTTAGGTTGAGGACCTTTAAAACGCTCTATCTATAGCTGAGGACAATGAAATGCGACTTCCTGTCCACTAGCGAAAACCAAGTCCTACTCTTCTCCATGAGTGCAGCACTAGAAGAAGCCTTTTAGACCCACCACAATAAGCCCTCCACGTTCTTACTAGCTTTTTGCAAGCCTTATCCTAATCTCACAAAGCTGAACATTTCGCTGTTCCACATACGACTCAGCCTGTGGATGAAACCAATCCCTCAGGTTTCAAACTGTAAAATATATTGGAGTTGCTGGCATGATCTCCAGAGAAAGCTCCTCTCACTCACATCTTTCTTCCTCCCCTAGTGCTTATGAGCACGAGCATTTCTGCAAACACATTTATAAGCCCTCATGCCAAAGTAAATCCAGGCATTTCTACTCAGGTAATAAATTCTAAAAAGTGAGACGCTGTCAAGTAAAAGTTCATAAACGAAGGCTTTTCAGGTTAAATCGATTTTGTCCTTCGACGTGAAGTTGACATGCAGCTGAATACAATTGGTTGCTGACACTGATCTTCTATATTAAGCTTAGCCATTTGGATTTTTGTGGAGTGAAGCTGGTGGAGAAGTCCTTCCAAAGTTGTGGAGGAATACAAACCCACATTCGAATATTGTTGCCAAAAAAAGGATCTCAAATAACCCATGGCCATTGTCTAATAATCATATAAAATCATTTCAATCATATTTTATTAAAGTAATATAAGTCTTTAATAAAATAAAGTAACTAAGCAGTGATAAGATTTTTTTAATCCCGGAATATTAATTTGTTTCATACTTAAGCCCTGATTTTCACTATTTTAACAAAATTCTAGTCAAAGTATCAAAATCAATAAAATTTCATGAAAACTCAGATTAAATTTGCAAGTTCTGAAATATATAACATGGAAAATAATTATAATTTTTTTAAAATTATTTTAAATTTATTGTAGGAAGTATTTTTTATAGGACAATGATAAATTGGATTTTTGTCGAACTAAGAAATTTTCGTGATCGTATCTTTCAAAATTATAATTCAAGGATTAGGTGTTGAATTTTCAGTGGAAGTGAGAGTAAATCTTTTACAAGATTTTAGAAAAAATTTCTAGGCAGACACTCTTCCACTTAATAATAATAATAATAATAATAATAATAATAATAATAATAATAATAATTCTTTGTGATGCATAGAAACAAAAGTAAAATTGTTATAGTCAAATAAAAAATAAAATTAAACTAAATATGTAAGATTATTCGATAAGAATAAATCTATTATCGTAAAAAAAAAAACTTTTTGTTATATTTGAATGACTATCAAATCTCACTCGTTAGAGGTTCATTTTTTCATATTTAGAATTTTAAGACGAACATTGTTCCAATTAATAATAGAGTAGATAATAAACGTGCAAAATGCTATATACGTGCTTTAAAACCTCTTCTGAATTTGCACATGAAATAGGAGCATTTTGTGGAGATAATATTCCATTTCTGTAGGAAACAAAATTCAATTGGATTAGACTCAATCAGTTCTGATCGAACAACCAAAAAAGAATAAATTATAAGACTCTAATTGATTATCTAGATAATTATAAATATTATATATATATATATATATAAATAATTATACGAACTGCTGTCAAATCATGTTAACTATAAGGAGTTTTCTTGAATTCTCAGTCAAATATTGAGATCTCTATATAAAGTTAAAAAAAATAATTTCATAAGATTAAAAATTAAAAAATTATTGAAATAACGAGATTAAATATTTTACCAGTATAAAATTTTAAAGATTTCAATATAATTTTAAAAAAATAAAAATTAAGATACTAAAAATAATTAATTATAAAAAAATCTATAATTAACCCGAGGAATGATTAATTATATTGAGGCTCACAGTTTTCCTGTTTCATGAGGCTCAGATTTCTGCATGCATTGACTTCTGCTGATGAATAATGATCCTTTCTCCATGTTTATTGTGTTTATTATGATAGATATTTTGTCCATGATAATTAATTATATCTTGTTGCCAGCTTTTTCTTGTACCTCTTCATGAGGCTGAGATCAATACTCGGCTTCTCGACGAATATGTATCATTCATAATATTGGGTATATTTTTGTCGGTAACTCCTCTTTCCTCTCTCATGAAGTCGACACTCCTGCATGAATCACATTCCACCGAGAGAAACAAAGTCTAACGGACTGTAGACCACACATGTCGATCATTAACGTGTAATGTATGATGATTTGTGTAGGAAAGATTTCCTTTTCAGTATTTTTCTTATACAGCCTTCTAATTCAAAAAATACCTAAAATATTTCTCATCAATTCTTCTCGTCAAATTTCTTTTACCCATTTTTTCATCAGTTTTAAATCATTATTGTGTTTTCATTTAGCTCATTTATAATTTTTTAAATAATATTTATAGTATTTTTATTGAGATATTAAAAATATTATAAAATTATTAATGAAAAAGTCCTAATCAAGAAGGACCCCTCGAAACTAAAGAATTAAAAGGACTTTTGTGCAAACTGAGAAGACTTTGGGATCACATACAAAAAGACCAAATATTTATATACATACCAATAAAGAAAAGAGCCAAAGAGAATGAGTTGGCACAGTAAATCACGTGTATAATTACAATAAATAGAGTAGTGGATGTCGAGCGAGTTAGGACGCCTTATGCTGTACTTGGTTACGCCGTCCGCCACCGGCGAGCATTAATTAGTGGCGTTCTGCCTCCTTCCGATCCGTTCCCCGCAGTGGCGGTTTCGCTTCGTAGGTATATAACACCATCGATTCTCTATTTTTATTCTCTGCCCCTTCATCTTCGACTCTCTTCCCGTTTGTTTCACGTTTGAAATGCGGATGGAGAAGTAAGTAAACTACGCGTCTCCTTCGGCACGTCCCTTCGCCTGTTCTCCGCCGCTGTTGCCCACCTGCTGTCTCTGCCCCGTGGGAGCTCCCCCACGAACCGATCCGCCCTTCCCCCCCTCCCCCCGGGCAGAGAGCATGGATATGATCCAGCCAGGTATATTCCAATTTCTCTTTCTTGTATGCTTTGCTTTTGTGAGATGATTGCTCTTGTACTGGTATGCTTGGTTTTCTGGTCCTGAAAGGAAAATTAGGAGAGAAGAATTTGAAGTGAAATTTAAGTTCTAGGTTGGTGTCAAGTTGATGATATGGGAACAGGAACTTCAAATCTTCCCTAGGAGCTGTTTGGCTAAGATCATGATTCCGTCGTTGGTGTGTCGGTGGCCTTTTTGATAATTGGTGCTGGTATAGTTGGCGTTGTTTTACACTGGACTATGGATCAAGGAGAAATGGTTATGGCTGTGTCTTTAGAATATGCAGGTTGTAGTTTAACTTATGTTATGGTTGATATGTATTTTATGAGTACTAACTAGATTCAAACTGCTTGTTACTTTGTTATTTAGAGGAGTCCTAATTAAATTCTAACTTCAAGAAGGATTAGGATTGGAGGTTCAAGTCGGAAGATGAGACCTTAATGAATTAGGATTTATTGATATAAATGCATCGTGCATCTCAAGGTTTTAGTGAGAGGAAGAGGTATAGAGAAAGACACTTTGGGTCTCTTGAGTTGTTCTCTAGTGGATCCAGAGAAGTATTGAGAGAAGAGTTTCTTAAAGTTTATATGAGAGGGCGTACAAGGGTTTTTGGTTTGACATTGAGGTAGCCTAAGAGAGACATTCTTATATTTAATTTGTTTAATATAGTGAAGAATTTAGTCTTCTCCATGAATGTAGGCAACAAGTGTCGAATCTTACATTGGTTTTCTGGTATATTCTTTATTTATTGATCTATTTTTGGTCTCGAGTTCTTCATTCTTCCCCCCCCCCCCCCCCCCCACACACACACCATAATTTACTGGTTCTTCTTCTACTCCTTTTAAATTGTCACTGTGTGAATCAATAGCTTGAATTTTATATGTGTCTTAGAATCTTCTTCATTTCATCTGTTTTTGATATACAAAGTATGGATCAGAATATAACCTGAATGATGGGATCAGTTTCATGTCAGTAGTGTTATTGACATCCTCAACCAATGCAATAATCACCCTTCCATCTTCTGTCATGATTAGTAAGTGACAGACTGCTATATTCATTCACAAACAACTTGAGAAGAATTTTAGGTGGCCAAAATGTCTTAATGTGAAGGCTGTGACTGATCAAATCATCCAGCCATTACATAAATATGGCAACAGAATGCTGACATGTAGGTGCAGTCAGTCTCGGTTTGATAATTTAAATTTTTACAGGCTTCGCATTTTGGGAATTTTGGCCATGTCATATGCTCATTGGGCGTACATATATCAGAATCTTGTGAAACATTATTGACAATATTGATATCAGGACTTTATGGCAACTTTTTAGATTCATTGAGAATGTCAATGTCACACATTTAAGTCTAGGGAACAAAGCAAAAAATTAAAACCATAATTAAAGAAACATTCAAGTAATTTTCCATAATATTTCAAGTATGAAATTGTATGAATATTATGAACATTTCATACAAAATTAAGTTGCTTTCTCTTCCTTGTGCAGTTACAGGCTTTGATATAAATAAGTTAAGTCAAGAAGCTCAAACCCGGTGGTTGAAGCCTGTAGAAGTTCTATATATTCTGCAGAATTATAAGTGTTTTGAGATCACTCAGAAGCCTCCTCAGAAGCCACCTAGTAAGTGATATATTCTTCCACATCTAATACGTACAATATCTTGTTCTGCCCAGTTAGGGTCTTCTTCCCACTATGTTTCAAAGTGCTAATTTGTTTTTTTTTTCTTTATAGGTGGTTCTTTGTTTCTTTTTAACCGTAGAGTGCTTCGTTATTTTCGTAATGATGGACACTCATGGCGGAAAAAGACAAATGGTAAAACTGTTCGTGAAGGGCATGAGCGTCTTAAGGTATGTGTTGCTAACCATATGGTATATTGAAATTTTCTTATTTCATTTCGAGTATACTCAAGATTTTTTTCTTCTTTTTTTTTGTAATACGGTCATCAATTTTTCACAAAGATTTGCTTGTGATTTTTTGTCTCTTGTAATATAGCTGGTTCCTTTATTGAAAAGAGATTTTACAAGAAAAATATTGTAGAATTCTTTAATGGTCTAGCATTGTAGCTTGAAACTGTCTCTTGTTTTTTGCTGATGAAGAACATTCCAGAAAAACTTAGATAGTGCCATCCGATAGTCTTGAAATCATAGTATGGGAAGTGAGAACTATTAGTTACTAATACAATGGGGAGAAAAGATGTATAGGGTATATTCTATGATGGAGAGCCCCTAAACCAAATAGCTATGAACTTCCATGTATAACTTTGTAGGTCTGTGCTAAGAGAAACAATAGGGCACATAATCCAATTAATGGTTTGCTCTGGAAATTAATTTGAAATTTTTGTTAGAATATAATGACCTATGACACACAAAAATCATTATGAAATCGAAGCTTACTGAATCATGTTTAAGTTTCTATAATGAGTACCACATAGTACCAACATTCTTCCTGAAGCCATTGGTGGTTACAAAAATTTTGAGTTGCCTTTGGCACCAGGTTATATTTAACATATCACAAACTTATACCATTTCTTGTTGATTTTTCTTGTATGTTTGTGAAGAGTTAATTTAACTCCATGTTAACATCAGGATCAAGTTATGATTCATCTTTCTATTTTCTTTCTTACGTATAAGCAAAATACTGTTTTTTTTTTTATAATTTGAATATCTTTTAGTTGACAACAGTGCTTCTACTGTTCTTGATATACTTTCAAATCAACAAATCATTTGTATTATGTGTCTGTTCATGGCTAGGTTGGCAACTCTGAAGCATTAAATTGCTATTATGCTCATGGAGAACAAAATTCTAATTTTCAGAGGAGGAGCTACTGGATTCTGGATCCGTAAGATTATCAAATCCTAAAGACTTCTGGAGAACTAGAATTATTATTTATAGATAATTCTCATCTGAATCCTGTGTCATGAAAATGGTCTCAATTTGGAATAAGTTGGATTTAGAAATACTCTTGACAATTTTAAGCAACCTTCTATGATGCATGAATGATCATATAAGAAACTTTTACCAAGTTTTAAATGCTAATTTGTAATGAGTAGTGGTCCACTGTCATGAACTCATGATAATATAAAGAATGTTCCATTGTGATGGTACTACTGCATGATTCACATATTGTTTATCATATGAGGTTGGACCAGTTAAAAATATCAGTTGTATGGTGCGGGATATGAATTATTGACTGATACCACATGATTTATATACTTTAATATGTCAAATCTTATGAAATTTTGACACCAAATGCATAGATATAAAAATATTTTAGGTGCATATGCTATATATGGCAAAGCTTGACATTACTTTGTGTTAGTATATATTGTTACTTGTCATAATAATTTAATAATAATTTTAATTACCATTGCTAATCTATTTAAGTATTTATTATAAAAAAATAGTAATATAAGTCTTAAACAATATATAGAAATAGGAAGAACATATGATAAATGAAATAAGATTATTATTTTTATGCTTAGTGCAAACAATTTAAATAATTTACTTAATCATATGCTCATCTAATCTATAACAAAAAGTCATCATCTGAAGAAACATGATTTTCCAAAGAAGTATCTATATTTGTATCCTATCACTTTTAATAGTCATAAAAAGATCATATACTTATAGAAAGTATTGAAACACATATCTAGTGAGTATCGACATTTATCCAATATAGATATGACAAACAATTTGAAGCAACCTCAAAGCATGAGCTTGTATGAGAGTTCACACATGTAATAAATTTGTCAAATAAATTTTCTTTTTGAATGTAGTTGATGGGTACTTATAGAGGATAATCGAAACATATTTCATTTTTATGCATATATGAAAAATTATCTTAATGCTGACAGTATATTTGTTCATCAAACACGCAAACCTTGTTGTAAATACCAGAGTCTGCCATACCGAATCGTACAGCCCGGTACAGGCGGTACGTACCAGTCCGATAGACTAACGGTACGCGGACCGCTCGCTACCGGTCCGCACTGTGCAATGACTGTAGCGCTGTAGCAATGCACTGTTGTAGCAGTACAGCATACTGTAGCACTGCAACAGTATAGTACTGTTGCAGTGCACTGTTATAGGCGTAGTACAGTGCACAAGTATACTATAGCAATGCTACACCGCTCGGTACACCATACCGTACCGGTACCGAGCCCGGGTCGAAACACCGGTACGGTACGGTATTGCGAACCTTGATAAATACTACTCATGTCCTCCTTAGAACCTTATTTATTTAATACTTGTGGAATTTTTTTTAATCTTTCAACAGTTTAAACTTAGATTCTTCCTTCCTAGATCTAGCAATATTAAGAATAATTTCAAATTTTCAACTCCTCTTTTTCCCTGACATATTCTGTTTTGCACTAAACTTTTACTTCTTATTATTATTATTTTTTGTTGTACGAGAGTGGTATGTTAAGAAGAAATAGCACAATCACCTTGTTTGTGTGTGTTATTTACATCTTAAGTTAGCTGTGTCTTAGACCCCAAAATTGATCTAGTGTTATCTTGACCCACAAGTTGACCTGTACCGCATGATCAACGGGCTGGATGCTTATCAGACATTGACTAATGATTGAAGATATTCTGAGAAATGGCACAATCTCCCATTCTGGTGATATGATTGAAGCTATGGTTCGTTCCTTCATACTTTACCAAGCTTGAAAAGCAACTGATATGACAAACAGCATACCATCCTGGCACAAATTCCATTCTCTTGAAGTTATATTGACTGCTTAAACTGTATTACTGGTTAAGCTACCATTTTGAAGAGCTATTCCTGTAGCTATATTATTGTAATGACAGAAATTTTAGTGTATTTTCTTATGTGCAGGGCCTACGAGCACATAGTTCTTGTACATTACAGAGAAGTTGTCGAGGTTTGTTAGGTTTTATTCACTTTTTTTCCTGTTGATTAAGTCAATTATTTTTTGAAAGGAGAAGGCAGATGATAAAATGTGCAAGTCTCTGAATAATCACTTAGGATGAAATGAGACAAAATGACAGCAACATATCTATTTTTCAAGCATGTAGCTAAGATATAACCATGCTTCAGCACATTTTTTGGAGCCTAATTTCTTTCACACTCTTTGCAAGCATGTAGCCTAATCTCTATCAGGATGCACGATTTAGAATATGATAATTGGTAGTTGGTTGTGCTCTTAAGACTTCAAATTGTTTTACTTTGTATCACGAGTGCCACTTAGTACTAAATAAGATTTGCTTTCCTCTGAACTTCACTAAAATTACATGACAATCAGATTAGGCTCAGGTACTCTTTGATTATTCATTTCCTTTTCCTGTTGGAAAAGCTAAAGGGCAAATGAGATGAGTGGGTTTTGTAATCGGTTGGTAGATTTCTACTATGTTTATCTTACACTGATATGGAAAAAGTTAATTAATGAGGTTTAACACACGAATACAGAATGTGAATGACTTTAAATATTTCCAGCTAAGCCTGAAAATGGTTCCAGATATATCAGATTAAAAAAAAATTTAATCTTTGAGAGCAATTTCTGGTTTATCTGAAAGTTAATTACAAGCAGAATATTCTTCTTTGTTAAAATGGTCCAGGGTTTTTTACTGTTAACAAGGTTGAATATTATGGATTCATAATTACTATGATTTTGAGTTTCTAAATGTCAAACACTATATTTTCCAAAAATAGCCTTTAGAATAACAGTAAACTATCTGGTTAAGATTAATTGTTGAAAAAATTTAGAGCTCTTATAATTTATCTAAACTAAAAGTTGAGTGCAGCTATTTTTGCTATCTAAATTATCAGTGTTCTTATGCTTCTACGATGCTGTTAAAAAACAATGTTTACTTTGCAACACCTGGCGATTTGATTATGGTTCATTCTTGCGTGTTCCAGGGAAGATACACACCTAGAAAAATCTTAAGCATCTCAAATGAATCTTCTCCAACATTGAGATATAGTACCAGTGTCAGCAATGATCTTGCACAATGTTTCCCTTCTTGTACTGGTGAATTGAATGAACCTTGTCAAAACTCATGCAGTCCTGTGTCAGTGGAAGAAGTTAGTTCTAAATTTGAAAGAAGAAATATTGAGACATCCCACTTAAATAGGATGGACAGATCAGAATCTTGTAATCAGCTGTTGTTGCCAGAGCTCAACCAAGCACTGAGAAAGCTCAAAGAGCAGTTAAGTTTAGACGACGATGAAGAAGATAATTTTGTATCCCCCAAAAAGGAACTACTTCCACATGGCAATCTGAATGTGGAAACACATGACTTACAGCATCTGAATTATGAAATAAAGAACTCCCTAGATGAAACACTTCAAAATCCACTTGACGAATTTAAACAAATGTCAGATGGTCATTTTGATGAAGATGGCATGCAATATGACGATATGTTGAATAATTCAGGTATGTGTTGTTGTTTGATCTATTGCATGAGATTGGAGAAATATCTCTTTGTTAAGGTAGAATTTATATTTTTAGTGCTTGATGAGTTTAATAAAGGAAAGCAGCTGTACACAAAAATGTTTATCAAGGTTTAGTGAACCCTCTTTTTGTCTTTTATCAACTGAGTTTTAACATGAGTATAAGTCAACCATCTAATTGTCCTTTATGCAGCTCAATTTTGATTTTCTTAACAAGTCAATAACTAAAATGTTGGTGGTTTCTTTCACTGTATTAACTAATTGCCTCTTCAGTTATTTTTACTAAGAATAAAGTCATCAGTCATGAAAAATTTCTTTAATCTGCCAACTAGCTGATATTTGGAATATCATAATCCTCTGACATTGACATTTTATTCCTTAAAGAAGGTCTAGTTACATATTATTGTTAATGTTTTTTCACCATTAAGCATCAGATGGTATGAGATGGCCCCATGGATCTACTTTTCCGCAATGCTATGCTTCTGAAACAGATAATCGTGGAGCAAACTGTATTCTTTTTTCAGCTGAAAATTGTGCAATTTACTTCTTAACTTTCAGATATATGGTATGACCAGAATCAGTTTGAAGCACCTCTTGAAATAGACGCAAGTTTGACTTCACCACAAGGTTATCTGTTTACTATGCGGGAAGTCGCTCCTGAATGGGCATTTTCTTCTGAAAATACGAAGGTATAGTTAATGAAGTTACAAAATTTGCTTCTCAACAGAAGTTATGGTTTAATTTCTTGATCAGGGTTCTATGAGATTATGCCATGTTTTGCATGAATGACAAAAGTTGAATATAGAAACTAACATGCACAGGGATAATTGCCCCGTCACAATTGTGGTTACATATAATTAATGATAAGTTAACATTTTCTAATCTTTATGTTTTATGTTACTTGCAATTGGGATAGATTGGACCTAGATTAACTAGATAATGATTTAGGATATCTTAATAAAGAAAAAATATGACAGGAAATATCCTAATATGCTTATTTGTTATAGTTTGTACCTGAGTTTTGATTTTTATGTCTTGACTAAGCATGGTTCCTAATATCACTTGGACTAATACATATCGGCTACTATTTACAGTCAGGGCATGAACTGGGATGTGGACTATCTATTTTCGGGTGAATCAAGTCTGATGCATGGGTTACTATTGAGTAATCCCTTTGAACTGGGCCTACTGCTCGGTTTTTTCCCGTTTTCAAGCCTGAATCAGGTGGTAAGCCCACCACCTGGTTCAAATTTCCCAAAAGGCTCGTTATGATCTGATTGGAACCTTTAAAGAGAGCTAAACAATCTTTTTCCTGACCTTTCTGCACTCTCTCTCACAACCCTCTCCTACTCTAATTTCTCTCGAATATCTCCCAAATTCACTCAAAACTTTATCAAGGAGAAGGTTGGATCCGTTCTTTCCCAAAATTTGGTAAATCTGAACCTAATTTCATAGTCTAATCTCCTTAATTTGGCAGTAACCAGGTTATAAATTATGTCATGTCTTTCCATTCTTAGCCTAATGTCATCCATTTAAACCTAATTTGAGGCTTGATTCGCAAAGGTTTAACCTTGAATCTTATGGATCTAAGCTAGATCTTCATGAATTTAGTGCAGATTCAATTGGATCTAGCCTAAATCCCATTCGAATCTACCATAAATCTTCATGGATCTAGGTTTGATCTTCGGAAATAGCCAGATGGGTAGGGATCTAAGCTTGATCTTCATGGAGCTAGCGTAGATCCATTTGGATCTAAGCCTAGATCTTTGTGAATTCGACATAGATCCATTCAGATCTAGGCTAGATCCAGATCTAACCTAGATCTGAATCTAGCTTAGATCTTTGGGAATATAGCATAGATCCTTACTAATCTTGTTGACCTAACCTTTAGTTTCAATACCAATATTGACTTCTGATTTGTGGATCTGAAAATTTGTTGACAACCTTCTGTGAAAATAGCCTCAGAGTAGCAAAGTCTCGATTCAACATGGCAACACATTAGTTGCTTGGAGCATCACTACATTGGTCACGTCGCGGTCAATTGATCTGTTGGAAGTAATGGATGAGTTACAAATCTAATCAGATGACAAGATACCTTCTCCCTCATATTCACTTTGTGAGGTCCACAAAAATAGTAGCATCATGAACAATAATGTGTCGATCAATGATGATGGCTAGGATAGACAATCTCATGATCCAGTTATTCAGACACAGACAAGCGACACATGGATCAAGGAGCAGTATTTTAGTTATGCTTCCTAAGATACGAATCATGAACCACGAGAATCCACTCAACTCATGTGCAGTCACAAAGATATAGGAAAGGGAAAGAGTTGATTCATACGAGGGAATGAGGCAAAGCCTATATGATATTGAGCCAGAGAACAAGTCCTCATATTCTTAAACCTTTTTACTACCCTGTATTTCATGGCTAACAGTCATTGATAATAGTTGGTTATTTTATTCAGAGTCAGATGCAACAACAGTATAGTGACAAGAGTCATAGCTCTAGTACACTATATCCTCTGGAGCTGAACTTGCCATGGTTCTACTTCCCTAAGGTGCCTCCTACCATGTGGATGGTTCACGATGATAAGGCCATGGCTGTTAACATATTTTTGCATCAGCGATACATAGTTTACTTAGCAGAATGGAAAATTTGGAAATCCTTGATAGAATTGATGAGAACCAAGTTTAGCAGGATTGGTTATTGTTAGCTTTCAAATAGACTAGACTTTAGCATCAAGGTCTATCTTCTTTTCTTGTTCTTCAAGCATAAAGTTATCTTTTTCGTTTAATTCCTACTTCTATTCTTTGAATTATAAAAGCACTAATTAGGGGTTATGGTCATGTCAGGGATTGCCATGCTTAATCAATTGTCAGTGTGCTTTATATTGTGTTGGACCAATATAAAACACATCCTCTCCAATTCTTGTTGTTTTTGGTGATGTATACAGTCAACTAGGATATTCACACTAGTCATCTGGATTGTCACAATGCAGCATAAGCAAAATATTTTCTGTAGAAGATAAATATGATATTGAGTCAAGCAAACTATTAAAAATTACATCATAACTCAATTAAGACAGCACATATTAGGTCAATATTTCAATCACAATATATCAAATTCTAAAAGTAATGCAATTCCATTGAATAGACAAAAGCCACAATGAATGAGTTGTTGAGGATTGAAGGGTTTATTGGGGAATTGAATAGACAAAAGCCACACTGGATTCTGTCTGTAGAATCAACATCCACATGCTTGATACTATTTCATTTTAACATGACATCATAATATGCAGGTCATCATCACAGGGAACTTTCTATGCAGTCCTTCAGAGTGTGAATGGACTGCATTATTTGGAGATACTGAAGTTCCTCTAGAAATTGTTCAGGATGGTGTCTTCCGTTGCCTTGCTCCCCAGCACATTTCAGGAAAAGTCAAACTGTGTGTTACATCTGGCAATGGGAAACCCTGCAGTGAAGTGCATGAATTTGAATTTCGGGAAAAGCTTCAAAACACCAGCTCTAGTAGTACCTTATCACGAGTTGATGCATTAAAAACCTCTGAGGAACTCATGTTGCTTGTCAATTTAGTTCAGATACTTTTATCTGGACATAGTACATCAGTTACTCAAGAAGATGAGCTTGAACCAGAAGTCAATCCTCTCTGGAAGTTGAAAGGATCGAGTAACCAGTTGGAGTTAATCATCGGATCAATCCTAACTGGATCAGAGCCTCCAGGAAAGTTAATAGAGTTGATTCTGCAAGAACTACTGAAAGATAAGTTGCATCAATGGTTATCATCTAAACATCAGGGAGAACCTGACGATGGTTGTCTGTTGTCCAAGCAAGACCAATGCATCATACACATGATATCTGGCTTAGGATATCAATGGGCCTTGCACCCAATTCTTGATTCCGGTATGTGCATAAACTACCGTGATTCAAATGGATGGACTGCGCTTCACTGGGCTGCAAGATTTGGAAGGTGAGAATCGATGAATCAGTGATTCCCTTGGACTAACCTAAAAATCCTTGTATATGACATAATCAATTAGAAGAATTAATGAGGAGATGTCAAATATAAGCATAAAATATCAAACGAATTCCAAGCTATTTTCTCCTCTTTTGCACACTGAACTATCTTTTGGAATATTAACCTTTGCAGGGAAGAAATGGTTGCTTCACTTCTTGCTGCTGGTGCTTCAGCTGGAGCTGTCACAGATCCAAGCTCACAAGATCCAGCAGGTCAAACTCCTGCTTCTCTAGCTGTTGCTAATGGTCACAGAGGTCTTGCTGGATATCTTTCAGAAGCTGCGCTAACGAATCATCTCTTTTCTCTTACAACTGAGAAAACTGAGATTTTGGAAGGGTCTTCTTCTGTGAAGGCCGAGAGAGGTGTGGACAACATATCTGAGAGAAGGGCCCACTTACAAGGTGGGACAGAGAATCAGCTTTCACTTAAAGATTCTTTGGAAGCTGTCAGAAATGCAACTCAAGCAGCAGCCCGTATACAAGCTGCTTTCCGTGCCTTTTCTTTCAGGAAGAAACAACAAGCTGATATAGTTCGAGGCATATATGATATGTCACAAACACACATTTATGGATTTTCAGTTGCATCACGGATGCACAAAACTATTCTTGGTTTTCGTGATCACAAGTTTGTTAAAGCAGCTGTATCGATTCAAAAGCATTACCGATGTTGGAAAAAGCGCAAAGAGTTCCTACAGCTACGGTCTAATGTTGTGAAGATACAGGTACTTGAAATTTTTCTCTCTTTTTTTTTCTTGTCAGTATGTATTTGCGTTTTAATATGCACAAAATATTGAACATAATTTTTCAACATAGGAAGAAGATCAAGTTATTTGGATAATTTAATGTATAATAAGTAAAAAGAATATGACCAAAAGGTGTGCCAGTGTGTTGGGCAGCAGGTTCTTACCTATCAGTATGGGGATTCTATGCTGAGCCGGTTTGTAGGTTGTAAGTGGATCAGACAAAGATCATTCCATATCCAATCAGATTCTGTATATGTTGATAAGGGGAGGGGGAAAGGCGGAGGGTGGGCGAGGTGATGCACAAGTTTGCTTAGGTCTCCTAATTGGGTCTAGTTTTGGTTGTCTGAGTCTAATTTAAGTTCAAGATTTTTTTTTTCTGTTTTTTGGTATTCATAAATATATTTTATCATTGTATTCTTGTATTTTCATGGTGTTTCTACAGTCCTATAGTCAGTTGTATTGGAACTGACAAGTCCTATTTTAGGTAAAATATAGTAAAGGAAGTTTTGTAGTTACTAGGAATTCTGTGATATTATGATTTTTGTAGTGAAGGTTGGCCTGAGGGCCTTGTTTCATGGGTCAGTTTTGATGGAATAGGAAATGGATGTAATCACATTTTTAAGTTATAGATTTTTACCTTTTGGTAAAAACAAAAAGTAGAACCAGTAAATGACACTTGTTCAATCCCTCTTTTGTTAAAATTCAGCTAACATGCACCCTTTTGGGTGCAATTGTCAATATGTGTTCAATATGATGTAAAAGCAAGTTCAAATCCATCCAAATTCATCATTGTTTGGTAAAATATTCTATGTTATGTATGGACATATATCACCTTGCAAGGATCGTCGTTTTGGGTACCGGACCCATTTTGGCAATCTATTGGATTGGACCTATATGTATCGATCAGTATCGGTGTCCTGACATAAGGTAGACCGGTATGTACTGGTGTTCCCTAGAGGAAGAAAAAGAGGGAAAAGAGGAAAGGGCAGTGGAGGAACAATAAAGTAGGAAAAGGGGGGAGGCAGGAAGAAGAGGAAGAGGTTGAGGAGGAAGAAAGACGAAAAAGAGAAGAGGTGGGAATGTACTTGGGAAGGGCAATGATGTTGGCAGCAGTGGCAACGGCGTGACTAAGGATTCGCGAAGCAACGACGATGGCAGTGAAGTCGCGGAATAGTGTCAGCAACAACAGCGGCAGTGTCATAGACAATAAGAGGGCTCGCAAGCCCGAATTTTTTTCCCCATTTTTTAACACCGAGTTGGACGACCCCATCACTTTTCTATTTTTTTATTATTTTAATCGGGCCACTCGAAACGAGGGTGGTTCACGTATTGGCCCATGCCCGGACTGGTATGTACCACCCATTTCGTACCATTTCAGGTGGTACAGCAGTCCCTGCCACCTGGTACATTTGAAAAAGATAGTAAAAATATTTTTTAAAAACTGGCCAGTATGATCTTTTACTTCAGCTTGGTCAGATCAATAAATATATGTAGGTCCATATTACCTTGACCAGCATTTCAAACCTTGATTTATAAATTAAAGGGCTGTTATTTTGAGAAAAACAAGGATCCTTGTTTCTCAATGCTGGACTGCTCTAGTGGTGGAAAATAATTTTATAATTATATATATATAATATACAATATACAATATATGATATATGATATATCATTCATGAAGGCTGAAACCGACCTGTAATAGAATTTGGTTGTCCTGCCAAGATTCAAACCATGATTCAAATTCCTTGAAGATTAGTTGCTTCAGTGTTTGCATTACTCATCCTTGTAGAACTACGAGTAGCTTAGTTATGTTAAGCTGTGCTTAAGTTGTATTTTCGAATTCTATAAAAATATTTGATTTCAGAGCCCTTGCATGTGTAGCCTTGGAGCCTATCTTTATTCAAGCAAGTTAATGAAAGTTCTACCAAATGCTTTTCAGATTTGATCACTTTGAAGGGATTACCTATCTCGTTTTCTTTTCCAGCCCTATTTATTTTCTGGCTGGGATCCAACATTCTGTTTTAAATGTAGGTATCATTTAAATTTTGGTTATACTTTGAGTAAATACTTCTAAGATTTCTAAAAACCAGTAAATGGTTAAGTAAATACTTCTATGATGTCTAAAAATCAGTAAACATACTGCAGCCAATTTGGGCTAATGAATATATTCTATCCATTATCGGGAATTTGGTTATGTCCTTTTATGTGTCTGTTCTGCATAGCTCAATGTCTGTTGACTTTTTTCTGTGCTTGGTTAGCAGTGTCAATTGAAGTAAATTAATTTTGTTTCAATCATTTTCTTCTTCAAATCATTGCTAAAGTCAAATATAATTTATAATAAATATGAAAATGAACATACCTCTCTAGTCGTTTGCTTGGTCAGATAACCATTTGAAGAATACATTACAGTTATCATGATTTTAAGTATGAGAATGATACATTATTCTGGACTACTCTGGGAGTTATTGCCCATGTTTCTATTTATACAATATAAACTTTTTCTTGGACAGCATAACAGACTTGAATAACATCTTAGTATTTCTTTAAAAATTTAAGGGAGTTTTATAACACTTTAATCCACAATTTGAGAATGTGATAAGTAGAAACACATTTTAACTTTTGCTACTCAATCTAGGTTTAAGATAATAATGTCATATAGGTTAGACAATGGAAGTTGGTAGTGTCTATGAGATGTCCTTGTGCATCGCACCTTTTGTTATCAGATGTCAAATTCTTAAATAATGTTAAACATGAGTTTAGTGTTCTCACTAGTTATCAACTGATTTTTGAGAAAAAAAAATAAAATTGGAATCCTAAAAAACATAAAGTTTAGTTTTCTCACTAGTTATCACTTGTGCATCACAACTTCTATGTTTTCTTTCTCTATTTAAATAGGTGATGAGCAGACACCACTTGGCTGCCCTTTTATTAAAATAGGTGATAATACAGGTGGCTCATGTATTCTTCTTTTTATTTGCTACTTTTTTGTCAGTCACATTTTAGAGTTCATCTAGCAAGGAAGAAGTACAAAGAATTCCTTCGGAGTGTCGGTGTCCTCGAAAAAATCATGTTAAGATGGTATAGAAGAGGAGTTGGCTTACGAGGGTTTCGAGCTGAACTAAAACCTATTGTAGAGGAAGAAGAAGATGACATAATCAAGGTTTTCCGCAAACAAAAAGTTGATAAAGCTCTGGATGAAGCTCTCTCAAGGGTCATATCTGTGGTAGAGAGTCCTGAAGCACGGGAGCAATACCGCCGGATGCTTGAAAGCTACCAACAAGCTCAGGTAAAAAATTTGTATTAATATTGCACCATATACTTCCCAAACAACAAGTTCAGGCTCCAACATGTGCAGGTGGTGTTGTAGTGCATATTACTGTTTACCTTTGAACTAGCATGTAGAATGAAAGGTGCATATCTGTCATTTATTATGAAACTCTATCAAATCTTATTGACATTGCAATAAACTGTGATTAACTTAACTAATTAAGCAACACACTAGTGTTTGGAGCTCTATTATAGTTTAGATCCCCTTTTAATGTGGATTTATGCTGAGGGAAAATTTTGTATATTTCATGTTTCCTGCCTCCTGTTTCCCCTTTTAAATTTCATTTAAGGTGACAGGCATCTTGCCCTTGGAGGTATTGTTTCAGTTGCATAAAGCTTGAATTGTGGTCAGCTGAATCCTAATATTTGGAAATTAAGAATCTGAGGTCTAATTATTAGAAGAATCTTAGAAACACTTAGATTGTGCTGAAAGTCTGTTCTGTGTTGCATGCTTTTGGCATTGCAAATAAAGGTTTCATTGAAGTTATTCTCTAGTTAATAATGTAGAGCACCCTATTAAACAGGAAGTGTTAGATTTCTTGAGTACTACTTCCCATATTCTTTTCTATCTGCTGACATTTTATCCCAAAAGTTCGTTAAACCAGCAATGAGTAAATGTGTTATTGGAAGAAATATCCTTGACTATGATTTTTTTTTTTTGTTTCTACAAGGATCATAATTTTTGCCTTCTTCACTTATCTTTCTTTGCAGGCTGAGTTGAGCCAGTGTGGATAATGGAATAACTGATATAATTATGAGCTTGGAAATACAGAGTGCTACACGCCTCAGTTGTATAAGAGAAGATTTGCTTAAGGTTGGTTGAACAGTTCTTGGAAACCAGAGGTATATCAGATAAGATGTAGATATTGGTATATATGATTAAAGTAGCATCGTATGTCCTTGCAGAGGCAGTAAGCTGTTCATTTTGTTAATGCAAATGGAACCTAGTTGTTGTACATAATTCTAATTCGTATAGTTGGTTTTGTCAGCATGTAATTGCTTGTTACATGATATGCTGTTTTAGCTCCAGATATATTGATATTCTGAAGTCAAAGCTAGCTTCTGACTTAGTTTATCATATTCCTTTATTTTGGTAAGTTTGACTATCATATGTGCTGTTTTTTGTTTTAAATTTGATCTTGTTTATATTTGCTTGTTAGATGATTGGTTAATCTTGTTTGATCTTTGTTTCAAAGTTGTAATCTAGCTTCTAGTTTAGTTCCTCATATTGCTATATTTCAGTCAATCTCTTCTGCTTTGGGTTTTATTTACTTAAGGTGAAAAGAGCAGAACTATCTAATGCCTAATTTTGATCTCATTGAAGTTTGACTTGTTCATTCTATTATCTAAAGAATTCATAATAAATATGTAATGGGACTACCTTTCTCCTTCTCCGCATGACCAATTCTTTTATCAGGTATGGAGGGGGCAACAGGGCATGCTTACATGTTCTTGAGCATAATTATTCAGAGATGAATCATCAACCACCCTCAAGATCTAAAGCTCGGAAACAAACAAATAAATGCCCACCATCCTATGCTGGTTCAGATATTTATTTCTTTGATGCCTCTTGCAGACTGATGATACTTTACAAAGAAGAAGATAACCAACTCTTTATAGATGCAGGTAGCTCGACAGTTGGAGAACATCAGTTATGACTCCTTGGGCGCTAATTACGTATTACCTATGTAGTTAAACATCTTTAGTATCCTAATCCTTAAATTAAAAAAAATTATATTAATTTTTTTATAATTATGAAAGTGAAACATTTAATCTCATCTATCTTAATATCGTTAGCTTTATCGACAGAAGATATAGCATATGATAAAAATAATAGGTAAAAATATAATTTTAACGTCCAAGTTATGTTTTTATTTATTATGTCCTAATTAAAATTTTTTAGTCGACTATTATGGTGGTGGTGGATGGCGACGTTATCAAGAGTCTCGGGTGGCTGTTGTGGTGGTGGTTGATGGGAATGATCTTGTGATCGACTTTGTCGATGTCGATCCGAGCATCAACAACTGAGGCAGGGGCAACGATCGTAACAACGATGGAGCTTAAGGGACTTCTATGACTTCTTGTTGAGAGCAAAGGAAGAGGAGGGAAAAAGATAATGAAAGGTGAGGTAAAGGGAGAGGAGGAAGAGGACAAGGACAATGGATACTTTGCAACATCCTGCACAACTGTGTCAACGTCATTATGCATCTACGTTGGTGGGAGGTAAGGAAAAAGCCTTGTGCCCGTCCACGTAGATGTAGAGTAACACCGACGCAGATGCCTCACCTCTCGTTGACACGTATACAGAGCAATATCGAAGGGGAAGAGAAGAGAGAGCAATAAGTGGAGGGTGTATCGATCGACATCCTCCACCATTCGGACCTCGAAATGTTCGATTGAATGAGATTGCGAGAGCTTTGTCGGCCATTGCCTAGATTACAATCTAACCACCCGCCTTTGGCTTCCAATCCATGCCTACCTCCTTCCGCTCCTCTTCATCACCACCATTGTGGGTCCATAACGATGGCAACATGATCATGCGATGGGGCAACAGTTTCAAGCTAAAGACCCATAGCATCTATAGTAAGGGTGACTATAGATAGTAGGTCGAGGTTGTCATTGACGGCTTGTTCGGTGAGATTGGCATGGCAATCGAGGCAAGTTATGTGGGAGGCGAGCTAGGTGTCAATGCAGTCCAAGTGAAAAACGTGGTTGTAACAAGGGAGGAGGCAAAGCTCCTCGTTGTCCTCGAACTCGCTAAGGCACACCATACACTCGAGCGCCCCCTTCCGCACCTTCAGGTCCTTAACCTCATAATACAACATCGTGAGGAATGTTTTGAGGACCTGGGGGCTCAGCTCCTACTGCCGTCGAGAGAGAGCTACACCTCCCGCGATGCGAAGGCACCATTGTCCGCAACCATCATAATAATCGACTAAGAAGTTTTAATTAGGATATAACAAAAGAAAACGTAACTAAGATGTTAATTTTTGCACATCGATTTCGTATTATTCTTGCACATGTTATCGCGTGTTGTATCTTTCGTTGATAAAACTGATGGCGTTATGATCAATAAGATTAAATATTTTATCTTTATAATTATAAATATTTCAATGTAAATAAATTAAAATTAATTAATTCCTCTCGAGAGAGTTTTCATTGCTGAAAGCATAGTTCATCGAGAAGACAGAGCTACATTGATCACCCATCACCAATTGCCTCCTGACCCAACCCCACCAACCATCCAATGGTAGTGTTTGCGCTGCCACCCTTAACCTAGGTTGATAATGTTTTGGCCACCCTCCCTGCTGTGAGGCCTGTGGTGGTTGCTGCAATTCTATGCCCTCGCTCCCATCACAGTCTTTACACCGTATACTGACAACAGAGAGGTGGGATTTAGTTTTTATCACCACTGACGTTGAGCTCAGTGGAGTCCCAATTGATAACCGTACCTGCAGATCCAGGCCTGGAGTGAAGGAGCATTGAAGACCCAGGTCAATGAGTTTGGTGTGGGAAAGGGAAAAAGACAACCCATGTCACACACCAGCAAGCCTTTGTTGTCATTTGAACCACCTCCAATCCTGATGCCCTCATGAGACAAGCCTGTTAATTGGATGGGAATGTGATAAATAACCTCATTATGCTCCCCAAGCATGCTCAAAGGGCAATAGATTCAATGCAGAGGACACGCTGTGGACATCAACTTGAATGATACATAATGCTGGTAGAAGAATAAGGGTCCAAATAGTGGAGCAACCAGACTACCTAAGGATTTAGCCAACGGATGAGGATAGGTAATACGGAAGGCCTCTGCAATCCAACTAAACAGCAGTAACGAAGTAATAGTTATCAGAAACAATTTAGGGGGGTAAACATTCAATAGGAAGCCACTAAGCTGCTTGACAATGGTGTTCCCGGAGTTCCGTCAGAAAATTTCCAGGAATTTTCTTGTTCTAAGCTTATTGTTACTGTAAAATGTAGTTTGGCTTTCTGTAATGGAAACCTATCGATGTATACTACTGCACTAAGACATGCCGAAGAGTAGAGCTACAAACACCAGTGATCATCATAAAAGTTCACTTGCACAGTCGAGCTGCATTGAGATTTACCCAGCAACACTAAACCTGGGTCAAATATAAAACTCTTCCTTTGATCATGTGTTGGTGACAAGAAGGTTCCTTTTCATGGCAGTGGAAAGAAAACACTAAAAACTTGAAAATATGCATAGTAAAGCAAATCATGAAAATGGGCTTGAGAAGAGTAAGCCGCATAAGCAACATACTAGGCATTCTCCATCGGAAAACACATTGCTTTCGTAAACACTCTAGGATTAGTGATAAAGGCAGAAGCTTTCTCTCGTGGATGCATAAACAGGCCGACAGCCTTACCTAGGCGGTGGGGGAGGAACATGTGATTTAGCCATTCCGACCCATACAACAATACCGACCACAAGAATTGCCCAGCCAAGTATATCATACTTTAGATCGCTGCTTACTTTCTTCTTGGGTTCCTGGGATTCAACAAAAAGGAACCAGAAATTGTAATCATTTCATGGTAAGAAGGGGCACCAAAAATTGAAAAGCTGAGGCTAGTTAATTTATGGGTCAGATCACAATCATAAAAGAGTTCATATATCAACCCTATTGCAAGACAAAGTTGAGCAAGCTAGCATGACTTGCATCAAACAAGCAAAACTCAAGCCACACTTATCTGACACTAAAAGCATCACCACATTAGTCTGCTGCCAAAGAAGCCAACAAAGTTGGGATACGGGTGTTGCTTAGCAGCTTCGAAAGGCAACAAATGCAACATATATGGTATCAAAGTGTACTAGGGTATAAATGCCTGAATTTACAGAAAGTAGCAATGCTACAAGAATAAAGGGCTTAGTGGGAAGTTGCGTCATGTGAGAATTAATATAATCTTGAACTACAACAGGAAAACGCAAGAAAGCAGATGATGGCTATAATCAGTTCATTTATATACTTCAAGAAAACATATGCACTGGATGCACACGTGATAACTAACGTGCCTCAACAGAATGCTGACCAATATTCTAAAACTGAAACAGGGAGTTCGTCCATCACTTGGCTATGTTGCAAGAGGTAACAGGCAAATCCAAACCAAATAAATCCACTGAATATGGAAATCTAAAACGAATTAAAAGGATCTAAAGAATCCATTTAATAAGTCACTAGTTTAACCGTGGAATATGAAAATCTCTGAAACGAAGGTATTTCACTAATGAACCGGCAAAACATGTCCACACGAAAAGGCAAGATAAATCAATCGAAAGGAATGCTGAGTTTACCATATACCAAATTTATACTCTTAAACAAACAATAGTTTGAAGAAAAGACCAACCAATACAAATTACATTTGTCTAACTAGTCAGACCTCACATAAAGAAGTAATCTAAATGTCAATGTAAATCTTGCAGCGGAGAAGCAAAACAAGAGCATTAAACATGCAAAAGTGTTGCATCAAGCAGAGAAAATAGAACATATAGCTGATTTTGCATTGACATATGAACAGAATAAAATGGTAAAATCTGCTAGAAAAGAACATTATCTTTCTTCTGGAACAGGACAGCCATACCTTCCTGCTCGAAGCAGAAGTTGTTACATGTGAAGCCTGTTGACTTGCCATTTGCCTTTGGAGCTCTAGATGCAATTCAGGTGCCTGAGGAAGATGTAAATACTATATTTCAGATGAAGGCAGTGTGATGTTACACACAGTTGAGTAAATAGAATGGGAAAAGGCATTTCACCACACTAAAGATCACCGAATTTCTTTGGAGTTTTTATACATCTCTATTTAGTTCTTGTTTCCCAATAAGTCCAACACAATCAACAATCAAACTAGTGTACATATTTACAGCATTTACAATTGGGAGAGTTTCTACCTGATGAGCATATCAACCAACAAAACCTGATGTGTGAAAGACTTGTCAAAAAAAATTCCATATCAACTAGCTGAGCAACAGATTTTTACCCATTGGCACAAGACTGAAATCTATTAATTGCAGTTCCATGAGGCAAAAAATATGCAAAACACTGAAAAAACCAAAAGCAACTCACTAAGTATACACATTCTCAACGGCTGAAAGCTTATTCAAAATCACATTTCACATCCTACATTGCCTGTTTTCCTGCTAAGTATACACCAAAAAGGCACAAACTCTTTGCCAAGAGCAATAATATAAATAGTTTTAACATTTTGAAGCAAATCCAGAGACCCACTAGCAAAAAAAAGTCAAACATATGTCAACAACCAAATGCAAAACCAAAAAGGGAGGATAAAAATCAAGAACAGCTTGTATTTACACGCACTTTCACATGCTTACATGTAATCCCAAAGTCAATGCCTATAGAACTGTCCAATTATCGATGGTGACAGACTTTCTTGTACCATCCTTCGTCTCATGTCAAATTATATGGATGAGAAAATTGGTTAGTTCCAGGTTCTCATGCACCATATATAGGCCAGTTCTCAAGTTTCATAGCTCCCGTACCATGATTTAGAATATCAGAAATCTACTTAATTATGGTTCATCTTGTAAAAGTTGATGCTGATAAAAAGAAGGGCTCAAAAAAGAAAACAGATGAGAAAGACCAATGCAGGAAAAAGAAAAACCATGTTCACACACAAACAACAGGCATTGGACAATCCAATAGCAATATCTCAAGTGTTGGCCTTGTTAAGCTAGGAGGCCCTACATAAGTCACACGAGGGAAAACTCAAGCTCCTAAATGTCAATGTGTTGATAGAATAATGGTGTATACTAAGGAGAAAAGTCATAAATGCCAACATATCAAAAGTAAAATGGTATAGCATTATATTGGCTTTCATTCTCTTACAGGACACCTACAATGTTAAATTCATGCTACAACTACATGAAAAACACATCCACTCATCAAATATATAAGTAATTATTCACCATACCAAACAACAATTAGAAAAGCTCAAGTGCTTGTGGTTCGCTAAATTTCCTATACAAAGTTACACTCTCTGCTAGTTACAAGTGTCCTGCAAACCAATCACGTGAGTGATGGCACGTGTGAAACGCTGCACAATCTTTTTGGTTATTATGACTTTTTCTCATTTTATATTGGATAATGAAAATATAATATGATGTCCTTGGATCTGTGCAATAGAAATTGGATTATGATGAGATCATGATAATGAGACCAATTCGGCTTTAAACACAGATCACTAAATATTCTTGGTCATAGGTTACTTAAGAAGGACATCGAGATAACCGGATAGACCGATGTGCTATATATCCGTCCATATGATAGAGGCAGCTGGTCTCATAACTACTAGTATGAGGACACTATGGATATAGTGCAAGTGCTCAATGGAGAATGAGCTTACTGAATGATCTGCTTATGGAATGCTGGTTGGTTAATGATATCTTATCGTCGGACAACAATTTCGTAGTCTCGGTTCTATGTCTGGTCCTTAGACTTGAGACACCAAGGATGTTCTGTATGAGTACTCCACTATTTGATACCGAACTTATAGGTCTGAAAGTTTCAGATCTAGCACAGCCGATCGTCGGAAGTGGTAGCCAATCTTACGAGGACAATTAGACGTCAATAGAGGATTATCTACTCTTAACATCATGAGAGGAATATCTCATGTGCTCTCACTCAGGCAAATCCCTAGCTAAGGTCAATCGGATTGTGATGAATCCGATAAGCGTGAGATTCAAATTGAGAAATGAGTTCTCCGGGAAAATCCGATTATAGTAAAACTTGAATAGATTTCGTACGAGCCTAACAGCGTCATGCCCGGTATATGATCTTTGAGATATTAAATGAACGAAGGACTATAGATACACGGTAACTGAGGGCAAACCAATCCAATGAATTAGATTCCCCTGTACCGTCTAGGGACTATGGCGTAGTGACCTAGTACATTTGTAGTCGATTAGTTAAGTGAATTATTATGAAGATAATAACTCATTGAGTTAAAAGGAGTTCTGGCAAGTGCATCTCACGGCCAGCTCGGTATTGAGCCTAGAGAGACACACATCTGGTGGACAATACGACGAATAAAGGATCGGATATGGGATATCCGATAAGCCCCTGTTTTAATGGATCCTTAGGAGAGACCCAATAGAGCTTAAGATGATTATTGGATGAGAATCCAATATCCATTAAGCTAGGAGTTATTGGAGGAAGATCTAATACCTAAAAAGAGGATCCATTAAGGTTAGTTAAAGGAAACTCTCTATAAATAGGAGTTGGGACTAAAAAGGATCATAGGATAGACCCCCAATGCCACCACCTCTTTCATCTCCTCTCTGCCCCTTCCTCCAGTGGACGACCCCTCTTTGGTATGAGAGGACAACAAAAGGGATCGATCCATCCTTGGTTGCTGTGGTGCGGTAGTGCACGAACACAAGGAAATAATGTGCTATGAGATGAGGTGCATCGTCGCTGCATCCGCTGTGTAGATCACCGCTAAAGAGGATTTTGTGATAGCTCCTTCATCCACGGAAGGGAATCTGCAAATTTGGGGATATACGATCTCCCTTAGGTGAGAACGTCTCAACCACTTTATACAATTATGTGATTTTGTCGCTTTCGAGTTTTACGCTCTCGATTTTCGCACAATGATTCGATAAATTTGTTTTTCGGAAACCAGTTTTTGTTTTTATTTTCCGTTGCGCATGTGATGCTCTTTGCGGTTTCCCAACACACTCAATCTACAACCCCCTATAGCAACATAACTCTAGAAACTGAACTAGCAAAACAAAAAAAAGAAGCTAAAAGAACCCTAGGTCTCCACTTTACTAATAACTATAAAAAGTATTTCACGATTGTTTGGCTCTAAAAAGACATTTATTAGTTAATATCAGTAAAAGAGCTTCGTTAGCACTATCAAAAGATATAAATTTCCCACTAATGTCTTATATCATCATTGTGTTTAGCATATGACATTTAATGAGAACCCCTGCCGAAAAAGATGATTATAGAATCTATCTTGGGGTGAAAATAGGCCAATTTTGTCATTCCAAAATTATTTTCTTTTCCGCATGGAGCTGGATAAGGTAAAACAAATGAGTTTCTGCCATTTTAACATTTCCATCAAAAATTTGCATTATAATGCAGATTTTGGTTAGTTCCCTTCATATATGGAAATCTGAACTTCCAAATATATTTTAAAATAGTTTTTTCTTTATTAACCGAAGCAATGATGTTTTTGATAGAATCTTTCCGTTTTGATTTTCACATTTTCCTCATAGTCTCCTAACTCAAGAAACATGATTGATTGGTTCAAATAATCATCTTATAACTATTTTCAGGCAGTATAAACTCATAACTACCAGTCTGATTTAAATCCATACCTATCATGTATCTTATTCATATTCATATTTGTTTTATAATCACAGTTAACAAAGTTAGTACACCTGATATGCATTTGTTTTGTTTTACAATCTGTATAGTATGGCACCAGTCCTTAGTTGACTGGTAAATATCAGTCTTTGTAATCATTGCCTATATCACACTACCTCAGATATAAAAACCAGAACCACAGAATAGAAAATAAGATCTTTAGAAAAACCAGCTCTGCTCAAAGCTAAAGATGGACAAGAAAAGAACAAATAATATACAAATGATCAACATTTACTAGGTAGAATATTTCCATGAACTAATTGACACGTTATAGTCTCACTACATATAAACATATATACCTTCGCTGACAAATCCAGTGACTTAAGATACAGCTCGTTTCCAGGATCCTACAATAATCTGAAAATCTTAACACAAACAAAAAAATAACAAATAATCATGGAGAAAGAACTAAACTGGATCATTGTGTGCGCAAGAGAGTTACCAATTCCACGGCCTGCTTGAAACACTGAGTTGCCTTGTCAAAATAAACCATAGCAGTCTCATGTTCCGGTGTGAAGAACGCATGAGAAGTATGGGCGTTTCCCAAGCACCAGACCGTATCATGCTTGCTCGGATTCACCCCCAAGGCTTCCTCCAATTTGGATATAGCATCTTCAAGAATAAGAGTAAGGGAATTATATGCAACGCGTACAAACTTGCAATGCTGAGATTTCTTTCTTTTCCCCTAACTCAAGTTTGCAGAAAACTATCCTTTTCAATTGCAACTGTAAGAAGAATTTTTGCTCTAAATTCCATCCTACGGACCTTTTACCATCTTTATGGAGTCATCACCACTCTGAAACGAGGATAGCTCGAGAAGCGCTCCTCCCCACCTCGTCAGATTCTAACACCACGATGACACAATTCCATCACCAACCATTCAAAATAGAACATCGCAAGTTCAAGAAAACCGATAAAGGTGTAGGGAACACGCAGCGATATCGTTCATGGAAGCACCGAATAAGTCAAGAAACCAAGTGATTCGATCGAATCTAATTAATCCACACGCTGAAAAAGGCCAAATAGACGGGAAAGGAACAACACAAAGCGAGGTATGTCACGCACATCGGCGTCAAGCGGGTTCACGGCGTAAGCCGCCTCCGCTGCCTTTCGCGCGTGCTCGAAGAAGACGAGCCGATCGAAATCGTTCGGCTGCAAATCCATGGTCGCAAAAGATGAGAGGAACAGCTTAGTCGCCCCACCCTCTCTCAACGAACTCGAGAGGGAGATTAGGGTTTATCGAACGAGGGGATCTTGGACTACTCATGACGCCCTTCAAGGGGCCGATCTTGTTGCCACGGTTGCGGCGACCCCTTCGGACGCGTATGCAATATTTCGAATCTCGATGCATCGTTTGGGTCTAACTCCGGTCGGTTCGGTTCGGTTCGGTTCGGTCCAATTCGGTTCCCAAAAATTTTCAAACCTGCTTCGATTTTTTAAGATAAATACAAAATGCAACCGAATTGGATCAAATGTAATTTAACCTTGCATATCTATTTTTTTTCCAACTTTTAGATTTTCCATAAGCTTTGCAAAAGATGTATATACCCCTTTGAATATTTAAATCTTTTGCATGTATCACTTCTGTTGGTATCCATCTAATTAATACATTCAAAATTAACGACCATTAATTATAAATATAAATGAATTTAAGATACATAAACAAATTATTTGACATGTCTTGATTCTGGTAAGAGCTCCTTGGGATGTAGCACAGAGCTTGGATAAGAAACATCAATTCTAAATATCTCATTCTTAAAGCAATAGCAACTCTAAATGTATCATTCTTAAAAGCTCTGCAACCTTATTCCCTTGTAATGTTTTTGGGAATGAAGAAGCTGGATGCTTAAGATTGGATAGAAACTGTTTACAAGTATATTCACATCAACTAAGATTCAGCCACAGAAATAATCTCACAAACTGTAAGGACAAAGTCATGTATATTGAAGGAACCTTATACTAAACTCCATATTAGAAGGAACCTTAAGCACTAGATCGTTTATTTTACATAAATAAAAGGCAATGGATACAGAAACAAGTTGAAGTGCAGATCCTAACATTAACATCGATCATTAAAAAGATTAGATGTAGGATGGTACAAACTGCAACAGATCAAGGCCTCCTTCCGACAATTTTCATGTGAACTTTCTTCCAATTTTTATGAATTGTGAGGCTACTTCCCAACTCACTCTATAAAAGTTATTCACATGAGGAACTGATGATTACCTTATGCTTTTTCTACACTTGATCTCCACTCGGTTAGGAAGGCTGAAAAATCTCTTCTTGTGCGTTGAGCAGAAACCTGCAAAACAATTCACACATAATGAAAAGGAACATGGGGCTGACTTGCAAATGAGAATTACTCTACTTCTTACCCTTCTCAACAGCATGAGCCACAAGAAAAGCATGAGAACCATCTTTTCTCTCCTGCAGCAGGAGCTGCTTTTGGGGTCCCAGTCTGCAGTGGAAGCTGCTCTCCCTTATCTACCTGCGGCGATTGTCCAGGTTCCGCCTTTAATGAGCCACCACTTCTTTCACCTGTCAATCTGTTTCTACACATTTTAGTTGGGCAACCCAAAATTCAAGTTCACAATCACATATTTAGGCAGGAAATTTAAACAAGTAATTCAGTTTGCATGTAAGCTTGTCACTATGACAACCTCATCCCAATAGTTTCTGTGTAGTAGCAGAAACTGACATGTTTTCATGTTCATGTGCATTGTCAAGAACAGCAATGAATGATTAGTCAGCTCAAGTGCATGAGTAGTGATCATACATCGGGAAGGCAAATGATTCATCTGAGCGGTATAATGAGTTAGTGGGCAATGTTGAACCCTCCTCAGCTGAATGCTGCTCTTTTTTAGCATGTTCCTCTGCATGTTCCGGCAAGACATCCTTCATGGCCTCAGCATTTGCTGCCGCTGCAGCAGTCAGCTCCAACGAAACCTGCTCTGCATCGATTCCGGCCCGGTTCAGGCCTGAATCAGTGGACATCGGCAGGTGTTCCACTGGGCCAAGGACATGGTCCCTGGACAAGCTAGAATTTCCTACATGGATGCTAAATAAAGACTCATTGGAGGCCACACTCCAATCTTTTTGTGTTGTTGATTTAGTCCTTGTAAAGACGGAGGAGGGAATTCGATCTGGGTCGGAAGCATTTGACATCTCCATTGCCTGAACAGGAAGAGACTGCCTTGGTTCGAGAGTGCTGGAGGTGTCTGCTCCAGCACTGCTAGCTGAAGTATCAGGAAAGAATTGCTTGCCCCCCGGTTGAGGTCTTGCAGGTATATTATTGTCGTCAATGAGATCTAAGAAACCACCAGTAATTGTAGCTGCACCAGTTCTTGAGCTACGCCTCCATGTTGAGGCAGTGAAATGACATGCTGAGCTGAGTTGGATCCAACCAGAGAAAGTCCTCCTCAAATTAGTCAACAGATGTTGTGGAAGATGTGCATCTTTCTCGATTCAGCTCTTGTTGCCTTGTTTAGCCCTCTGACCTTTTATGACACTGTATAATGGACCTCTCTGCAGAAGTTCAAAATAATTATCTCAAATCATATATACTTGATTAGGAACAAGCAAGACTGATAGAGTGAAGACATATGATGTACTTGGGTAACGTGGAAACAACAAATTAGATGAGCTAAATTCATACTTGCTTCAGTAGAAACTAATTAACGTGAAGATTAAAACTAAATTCATATTGCTTTTATTATCCTGATGGCTAAGGTTCTTTCATGTTTATCAAGACAAGACAAAACAAACTGAAGTTACAAAATTAAATTATTCCACACAGAAATATCCAATGTGCTTGCCTCTGTGCCATTAAGAAATCTTAACTTGCTAGATCAGTAAAATAAATAAAAGAAGAATGCTTAGAAACTATAAATAAAGAATTAAATATTCTAAAATTAACTAAATATATAACTTTTTACAAATAATTGAGATTTACTGATTTATTTTTATTATATTGACTTCTTTCATCCATAAATCACTATTAAATATTAGTAAGAACCATTAGAAACATTGATTGAAGAAATCATGTCTATAATCCTTATCCATAAGAACAAAGACAAAATAAACCAATCATAGTAAATTGGACTCATTCATAGAACTAAGTTAGTTCAAATCAGCTGCAAGAAAGAAAAAAAAATCTGTTGTCCCTAATCACCTCAGAACAACATATTCGGGTGGTAAACCACTCTTCTGTTAGCCCACTTCATTCTGATTTTTCAAAACCAGTATTATAAGGACTAAGAACAAGAAGCTGCATCTAAGCTATTATAATGTTCCTTAACTCATTTCCTTGAGGTAAATTGGAACCCTTGCTTCAGTGGTCCTCTTTCTCATGGCGTTCCATGTTTCTGTGATTCTTAAAATGGATGGAACTTATGGCATTCAGACTTTTAACTCTCTCAGGTCAGCTGTATGGATTTATCCTCTTCACTGGATGTTTCCAATGGATTGCTATCATCCTCCAAGATCATTATAGAAAGTGCACAAACAGTGCTAATACTCGAAAAGAGTCATCTGATATAATGAACATGAGGAATAGACATGCCCAAGACATTCACAACTTGTGTTGAAATAGTGGAAGCAGTCCAAAGCATGAGGTTCCTATCACAGTACAATCTTAGATGCTGATGTTCATGACTTATCAACCAGACCTTTGAAGAGGCTGCAGGTTAAAATCCTTGACGATTATCTGGTTGGCATCACCTCTTCACGTATTTTCAGAAAACAGAAGGAAAAAAGGAAGAAAAGCATAGGTCTTATCCACCTTTTTGTTAAGGAATTTTACATATTGGCATCTCATCTAAGGTAGATGAAGCAACCTCGCTACCGTGTCAAAGCCTACCCTTGCTTGGGGCCTGGAAATCTCAATTGAAACTTCTTATAGAAGCTCAAAATAACATCATCATCATCATGTCACTTAAAATTTTGTTTTTTTAAGCTTAATTTGTAATCGAAACTGATCGTTAACCTAAACATATGTACAAACGAAAACAAGAATCGCATCAGCTGAAGATTGACAAAAAGGGAGAGGAAAAACAAGTTATTGTAGAAGAAAACGCTGCCTAACACACTGACCAGGATCGTTCGAGGAAGATGATGCCTTGCATTTGGGTTCTGAAAGGTAAAAGGGAGCATACAAACGCAGCCTTCTCCAAATAATCTGGGCCCTGCAGAAAGGCAAATATGATCAGATACGCTGCTCAAGATGGTGATTCCATGAAATGTATATACATGTACCTTCACTTTCACCTTCGATTGTTCTATGTTTAACAACAGGAAACAAAATGGGAGAGAACAAACTATACAAGGAACGAAGGCGAAGGCCGAGCGTCGCTTCCGGTTCCGTCCTTGTTGGATCGGATGGAGGAGATGCTTTCAGGGATATCTTACAACTGGATCGAATGCTCTGATCTGAGGCCTGTCGAAGAACCAACCGATCCGTGATGTTGATCTCCGCGCGATCGCCAATGGACGGCGAGACGGCGAGACGGCGGGAGATCCGAGATTGCAAGGGAGATAACGGCGGTGAAGGCGACCCCGTGACGGGCCCCACGTCACGGTGGAGGACTTTCTGATCGCGGACCCACCTGATCTTTCTTGACCAACGGTCCCTAAGTCTCCCAAAGAAAATAATAATAATAATAATAATAATAATAATAAGGATTAAAAACAACACGAAATATTTTAAAATCTAATAAATTTTACTACATGACATATACTTATTAAATTTCCTTAGTTATGTGATATTATTTTTGCAAATCAATAACTCGTCCAGAGCCTAATTATTGGGAGCTGAGGTTAAATCCAATTATTAATTTTTTTTTAATTTTATTAAAATAGAAATATCATATTTAAAAATCGTTTGAGAGATTATTATAGGTCTTACTTTTTTTTTCCCAAAATAAAGAAAGTTATAGTACTTCAAAACCCTAGTAAAAAAAAAAGCTCCAAGAATCAGAGCAAAGTGTCCTGGCCAGTTGGAAAGCATTTAATGTCAAAGGTGAATTTTTTAGTACAAAGAGTGAGAGAAGTGGGTAGATTTTTTATACATTAGTAATCATTTGTATCCAAATTTGATAGTTGTTATGTTAGATTTGGATTATTTCATTGGATGTTAATTCGTATCCAACAAATATTATTTCTTATGTTTTATGATGAAATGATGTGAGTATGCATCAAGATCATACCCAACAAAATCTCTTCCAATAATACCAACCGGACAAGATGAGACGAGAAAAAGATGAGTGAAAATAAGAAGAAGAGTCTGAGATTGATGAAGAATACAAAGATGGACACTAGACGAAATAGGAGTAAGATGATTGAGACGAAGACGCAGGTTTTCATCTTTATCACCAGAGATCTTTCAAATCCTGGTGGATGAATCAAGAGAATGGTAGTGGCATAGTATAACATAATTATAATGTGCGATGAGGGGTTAATTATATATTATCTATTATAGTTAGACATATTTAGTATCTCGATCTCTAGACTTAAAAAAATTATATTTAAATATCTATAATTATAAAAGTGAAATATTTAATCTCATTTATTCTAATATTATCAGTTTTATCGATGGAAGATACAATAAGTGACAGCATACGTAAGAATGACACAAAAATAATAGGTAAAAAGATAATTTCAACATCCCAAGTGAGGCATCTGTGTTAATGCCACTCTACAACTTTATTGCGGTGAGGCAAAGTCCTTGTGTCCCACGGATGCAAGTGCAAAGTAGCATAGTGTCAACACAAATGCCTCACTTACCATCGACGTAGATGCATAGCGGCACAGAATGCATTACAACTCTGGAGGAGAAAGAAGAGGGAGAGTGATAGCATAAGATAAGGCGAAATGAGATGAGGAAGAGGATGAGGATGATGGCCACGCTAACACAGATACAGAGCGACATTGATGTAGATACAAAGCATCGGCATATGCAGCTTTTGCTTCTCTGCATTATCTTATGTTTGTATCGATATCGACATAGATGTAGAGCATCAGCATCTCTGGCTTCTACTCTGCATTACCCTGCATCTACGTCAGTGTCGACGTAGATGCAGAGAGACAAAAGATGGAAAAAGAATGAGGGATTGGGGAAAGGAGAAATGAGGGAAGAAGGATGAGCACCACTTTGCATCTACGTTGACGCTGATGTAAATGTAAAGCGATGCAGAGTAGAAGTTGCTAATATAGAGTAGAGCTGTGTTACTCTACATCTTCGTCGATAGGGCCATCATCCTTATCCTCTTCCTCCTCATTCTTCCACAAGAAGCCGTAGAAGTCCCTCCACCATCACAACAATTGATTAAGAAGAAAGAAAATATAACTGAGATATTAAAATTATCTTTTTGCTCATCGCTTTCATATTTGCATGTGTCGTTATCTTTTATCGGTAAAAACAATGATGTTAAAATAAATGAAGATAAATATTTTATTTTTATAATTATAAAAAATCTAACATAAAAATTTATAATTATGAAAATTCTAATATAAAATTTTTAAATCTAAGATGTCAGAAAGATTTAACTACAATGAGTAAATTTATAATTAGCCCTAACAAAAGCATAAAAATAACATATTAGTGACGAGATTTGTTATTGGTGGGAGAAGGTTACAATCTTATAAGTTGAGTTGTAAATACGAAAAAACCCAATAACTACATGGACTGTTAGCCCAAAATGGCTCCATATTCATATTTATCTCTTTATATATTTATTTTCGCTTTATTAAATGACTATTTTAGGATTTATTTGGATATGAAGAATTAAGATCTTTACCAATTCGTAGGTTGTTGAATGAGCATGTGCAGTAGTACGATGACAGCATCAAGCAAATATAACCACAATACATTATTAGAATTTCGTGGCCTTAAACAACAGCTTGCTATAAACAACATAATATATCACGGTGAATTTTAGGGTCCGTTATATCTGTTATAACGGGCTCCATTTTGATGCGGTCTGATGAAACCAATCAAGTAAATGACGCCCACATGATTACAATGAAGGGTAATTAAGTAAATGACGCCCGACCCCTCCTCTCCATATATATATCAGAAACCCTAGCGAGCACTTCAGGGCGTCATTCGGAGAGATCTCCAACCTTTGCCGCTGCCTCCGCCTCTCGCCGCCCGAACACACCACTGCGCACCAATTTCCTTCACCAATGGCGCCCGTTAAGAAAGCGGTAAGCTTAGTTCCATCCTTTCGATTGTAGGCAGGTGGACGCGTCATCTCTCCTTTTTGATGGCCTCCCATGGGTTTTTGTGATTTGGATGGTGCAGAAGAAGAGTACGGAGAGCATCAACAACAGGCTCGCTCTCGTGATGAAGAGTGGGAAGTACACTCTCGGCTACAAGACCGTCCTAAGATCTCTTCGGAGCTCTAAAGGTTGGCGATGTTTATTTTCTTTTCATAAGGACGGCGAGATTTGATCTGATGCTGCATATCGGGAGTCCTATCTGTTGCTTTAACAATTTATTTATTTTGAAATTACTAGGATTTGTGAGGTTCCTAATATTGTAGATCTGCAGCAGTAATCTATACGGGTAGTAGAGGAAAGGGTTTGTTTTCTCATGGAACTATGGATATTGTTTCTTGTTTAAGGCTGGGTGGTTTCGAATTTTGGACGATGGGATTTTAGTTTGTGACATATCTTGTTGTTTGGAGTGGATATGGTTTGGATCAGGGGTTTGGTTCTTAGGCTATTGATTTGTGCCTATGAGCTGATTAGAGTTCTCGTATCAAGTTGGCTTCTCCTGTTTTTTGATTCCGATATCTATTAGATGATTTACTTATCTTTGGGAATGTGCGGAAGCCAAAGTGCTGCTTCTTTCATGGGAAAAAGGGTTCTTAGCCTATAATTGCTACATCTTTTCTGTGTATATGGATAAATATCATTCCTGTTCTGTCACTTCTGTTTTATGGATGGCAATTATAGTAGTAAGATTCTTATTGTAGTTACGGGAACTTAATAGCAGGTTTCAGATACCTTCAAAATTCACTATCAAATGCCTTGAAAATGTTATTGAATTCTTCCACTACTAAGCTTTAGAGTGATGCATAAATTGTGAAATTTCCATCTTTCAATATTTTGATAGACACTGGAATGAGGGATATAAAAAAGTGGGTCGAGTGATTAATGCACTGTCGAAATGCTGATAGGTAATTTCAGTTTGCTGTGCTTCTTGTTTCTCTAAGGGTACGAGAAGTCAAGTTATTGAACTTCATTATTTGCTGCAATGTCATGCAAATGTTGCAGAACTGCACCACCATTGATGATGATTTGGTTCTTTCCCCTGAACCTTATGTTGTTCCTTAATTGACTATTAGTCTGATTTTTAAGATTCTGTATCTTTTTTTCATTCCTGTGATGTAAATAGTGCGAATGATAAGGATGCTAGCTTGTTTAAGGATCAAGATTGAGGTTATAAACAGTCATAATCAGCTGAATTGCATGTGTGGCTTATACCATATCCCAATGGCCTTGAATTAGTCAACTAGTAGAAGTCACGCTAGTAAGATTTAAGAAAGGCCTGTACCATCCTTCACAATGGTCTTCACTAGTATTATGGTTTTTCATGGGTTGGCATATAGAGGGATCAAGTTGAAGGTGTTGTTAACCAATGCAAATTTGTGGTCCTGAAACAATGTTATCGGTCTTTGTTAATTTGATAATTTGTGTTAATTTTGATAATGTTATCGGTCATTGTTAATCTTGGCATATATAGGGATATATTTGAAGGTGCTAACCAATGTAAATGTGGTCCTGAAACGATGTTATCGGTCTTTTTTAATTTGATAATGTGTGTTAATTTTGATTTGTTTCCAATTTTAGGTTGCCAGACATATAACATTATCCTCTTATTTGTTTACTCAAGCATATTCTGCATTCTATACTTTTGCTTATGTCAATGTTATATTATTCGTTTTGAGATCGTTTAGCTTATTGAAGAAACTGCTGCTATGTTAGACAATTTAGTATAGAAACTGCAAACTTGTTGGATGAAGTTTTGTTTTTCAGTCTTTCCCTTGTTTGGAGTCTTTTCATTATACATGATAGATTTGCTTTCGCATTATCGAAATTTATTATGTTTCAACAGCCAAGTTGGTTATGATTTCAAACAACTGTCCTCCGCTCCGCAAGTCCGAGATTGAGTACTATGCGATGTTGGCAAAGGTGGGAGTACATCATTTTAGCGGAAGTAAGTCTTTTAGACCCTTGCCAAGACTTAAAATTTGTGCCACTTACGCAACCATAATTTTATTTAGTTCATGTCCATGGAGTAATGGACATGAAATTTCTTCATGATTTACTAATTTTGTTGCATTTACTGGATTTTTTTCCCATAAGTCAGCTTTTGAACTTTTCACACATTTAATAAATTCGATGGATGTGTTACTACCTATCTGGTGCTACCTTGTATCAAGGGAAGATATTACGCTCTTGGAAATAAAATTGTTTGTAATGGGGAGGAGATTAGAGTGAAGAGACATTGCAGGGGGAATAAAAATGATTGGTGTAACTATTAGTTAGATACATGCCCAAGAGTTAGTTTATAACCATGTATTTACAGACTTTTGATTCTAGAATTATTTGCTCTAGACGTAATTCAAAAAATTATAAAATTAGTATAGATGTTGCTCGTAAAATACTATTACATTGCTTTCTTATGCTGGGTTGACCATTTTTGTTGTGATTTAAGCTGTGGATGAAAACCTAAAGTGGCTGATGAATCCATGTTCGGTTTGGTCAGCCATATGTTAATAACTATTTCAGAATTGGGGTCGAAGTAATGCCAAGCTTCTACTTATTTGTCCTGAGTCCATGATAAACTTGTTTGTTCTATTTTGGGCAGATTTTGGCCTAAAACTATTCATCTCTTTTCTTCAGTTTAATGTCATAGCTATGATGATTGATTATTTCTTTAATTCTCTTTTGCTGATATGACACTTCAGGCAACGTCGACCTTGGAACTGCATGTGGTAAATATTTCCGTGTTTGCTGCCTCAGCATTATTGACCCTGGTATGTTTGCTCCATCTGCAAACTAGTGAACCTTGATTTACCTTACTAGGTGCCAGATCGTTAGTGTTTGATTATTTGTGTTTCAGGTGACTCTGATATCATCAAGAGCATGCCTGGAGAGCAGTGAGAGGAGAGCGCATGTGGTTTGGGAATTCAATGTGGTTCGCGGCACTTTTCTACTTTTTAGTTGATTAAATTTTGGCTCCAGTTTGTTGGGATTTTATCGCCACTCTAGATTTATAACCCTCTATAATAGCAGTTGGTTGCCTACTTGAATATCTTGATGCTACTGATTTATGAAATTTTGGTGATGAATATTTAAATTCCAATGAATCTGAATTAGGTTTCACAAATTTCCAACCTCTAGCAAAAATGAAGGATGCATGGCAGTTGACTCCCAGTTAGTTTCAGTTCCAACTTTGATGTATATCGTAAATATTATAATATAATTATTAATTTAGCTTTTACCAAGTATTTTTATTGTTGAGCCCCAGCGGTTTTGCTTGGGTTGAGCCTTGTTTTAATCGAATCTCTGAGAGACCGGCAAACCCCGTCGAAACACAACGACAGTGATGTTTGGAACTACTGATATGGAACAGCCATACATACAAATGGCACAATGGTTGATGCGTTGGAGGTGGGTGTCTTTGTCGATACGTTTTGTCTCAAAATTATATTGCAGAGTTGGAATAAGTGGAGGCTCAAAGATGGTTTGCCCTTGAAGGATCTGAAGTTACGATTTGTGGGTGAGCCTTCAAAGCCACCTGCAAATATTAGAAATGAAAGAAGCCTCGAGTTGCAACAAGAGGAGGCTCAAACATGGTGTGCCTTGAAGGATTTGGAATCGCAGTTTGTGGGTGAGCCTTCAAAGCCACCTGCAAAGATCCGAAATGAAAAGAGGCCTTGAGTTGGAATAAGAGGAGGCTCAAACATGGTGTTGTTGCCTTGAAGGATCTGGAATTGCGATTTGTGGGTGAGCCTTCAAGCCACCTGCAAAGATCCGAAATAAAAGAGACACATGAACCGTCCCGTAATACCTCTCAGATCATGGAAGACAACATGCACATGAACGCAAAAGATTAATAATGTATGTTTAATGACTCGAATCACTCTAGTACGTCTACAAAGACTTCAATAAAAGTTATGGTTTGTGCACTTTGCAGTTTGATTGGCACCACAATCAATTTCCAGTGTCCAAAATTTAACTCATAAACAATATGACTCTGCTATTGCCTGCTTTCCATTTGTAAGGATGATACGTTCAACAATTCAAACAAAGAAATAATTCAGAGAACCCCTTAATTATGCCACAAATAAAAAAGCGGAGTCGCTATTTGGCTCATCAACAGAGACTGCTATATCAAATTTAAATATACTCGATGTAATATAAACATGCACATGAAAATATTTGCATTGCCAAATACTCCTGAGTACTCCGGATGGACTATTTGATATACAAACAGCATAACAGACTTTTGTATTCACAAAAGATGAGTCAGATAAAGAGAAACAACAAAGGCTTCAGGTTATAAAGAAAATTAAGCAGCTACACCCATTTAGACCACTTGAGGATATATTTGCCTGATGCACTACTCATAATATCTCTGAATCTTTTACCACAAAAATATTAGAGTTTCACATATCAAGTATCTTCAGTGGCCAACCAATTAGCATTGAATGAAAAAAGAGTTTAGCAGTGGTCATGTGCAGATATCTAGTTACCATTCACACTTACATTATATTCAGAAGTCACTTCTCAAGGGAGAAAAAAGGCCTGATGAGGTTACAACATGTTTGTGAGAATAGAATCCAATTCTCACAACATATGGGTTAGTTTGGCTTGTTTCACCAATGTCTTCTTCCTCCTATTCGCCTTGCTAGATGGATATCTTTTTGCACTGCAATAAAGTAAAAGCCACCATAAATGGATGAATTGAAACAATGTAATTATGCAATCACAACAATGTAATCAATTCAGTTTGTTTGCAGGCATCAAAACAAAAAAAGAAATTGCACTTCCGATAAATGACAGGATGACAACCAGTACTGCAGAGATACTAAGTTAAGCCTTTTACAATTGATCTAATAATTTGTTAGGCTCTTCCTCACTCCAGAGATACGAAGTTAAATCTTGGTATTTTGTGAATAAAATGACTGTTAATACACTATATATACCATGAATCAAATCACACTGGGATTTTACACAACTGTTTTATAAAGTAGAATGGATCCTGATGAGGCCGGTCTTGAAACAAATTCTCTTTAAAATCAATTAAGGAACAGCATTTTTTATTTGGGTTAGAGTATAAGAGATCTCTCATAAGGCTATCGTTGTTTCTCACCGAAGTGGAGGCCACAAAAAGAGGAGAGGCAAGATTTCCACTTTTACTCCATTGTCTTTGTCATTTTTTTTCATTTGGATGCTGGCAGTAAGACTACCTCAGCATTGTGATTTCCTATGTGGCACCAATGGAATGTACTGTACCAGCTTATGGCCAAAATGAAGGGTGCCAGGTGGCACTTGAATCTTTGGAAGTATTAGTTCATGCCTAGGGAATCTTTGGAAGTCTTAATTCGTGCCTTGGCAATACAAGAGATTGAGTACATTATTGATTATGTATCACTATCACTATAACGAAGTCTTTGATGGTTTTCGTTTTTTTCTCTTCTTGTTTTGGCCACTGATTATACAGTAATAAGTTCCAATTATTATGTAGACACTGACATTCTGCAGTATACCAGTTGCCAACCTGAATTGATAATGTTGGCTCTAATACAAGTCTGTATCCTGTTTTTATTAGTTTAATTTGTGTACAAAAAATTTATCATGTAACATGCACCCTCAAATGAGCCTTGATGCATGTCTCTCCATCCTTAATCAATGTTACTGCATTAGAAAGATATTATATTTGTATATGCATTTAATAGCATTTTTTGCAAAAAAAAAAAAAAGTAGGAACTGTTTTAGGAGCATCCTTTTATAGTTATACTGTGGCTAAAGAAAGTGGTGTCATTAAGTTATATGCTCCTGAACATCTTCAGAATTTCTTTCTATATTGTAGTTATTTTGCTCTAGAGCAAACATGCGATTTCTAAAACTAATATTTTCATGATGCATCAGCGACAATTACCTGAACATCTTCAGAATTTCTTTCCATATTGTAGTTATTTCGCTCAAGAGCAACCATGCAATTTCTAAAACTAATCTTTTCACCATGCACTGGTGACATTAATCATAAGAGGAACCATACCTAGATTTAAGTTAATCAGAAAGGGATGAAAGGAATTAGAGGTTCAGGCATTCAGATCATAATGTATTTGCATGCGGGTGTTCACCAAGCAACTTCATGATTATCTGTTAGGAAAACAAACAATGTCCTATTCAAATAAACTAGTGAAGCAGTCTACTACCAGATCTTCATTCAATTCTATTTTGGTATGAGGAATTAGATTTTCCAGAACCAGTTAACGATTTATGGAAACACATTTATTAATCATGTCACTCCAAAGAATCAGTTGTGTGCCACTCCAATTTCCTTTATCAAATCAAGAAGACAACTATAGTCAATGACCCCAGCTCTGTAACAATATAACCTAAATGACTAACAAGGCATGTGCATGTTTAATTCAAAATATGACACGTTCTTTAGGGGGAAAAAGAGATAGTTGCTTTGTCTATGTATTTAAATTCACCAAGAACAGACAAGCAAGATATGATGCAAAGTATAAATCAACTTTCAAAAAGAAAATTTTCAGTTAAAGATCAACTTTCATTTTCATCAGTTAGACATCTTTACTCTAATTGCAGATATATAGTGGAACATATTACATAGAGGTTTTTTGGATCAAAATTCCCCTAAACAAAGATTGTTAAGTGATTTTCATCTAAGGAATTTGCTGCAAAAATAGAACCTTATTTCATGGTGTGTAACTTACTAAGGGTAACACGTTTTGCATGAATCGCACAGAGATATGCATCTTCAAACATTTCTATCATATGAGTTTCCGCTGCCTGCAATAATTTGGAAAGTTTTAAGTGAAATTCAAATGACGAATAAAACTGTTATAACAAGTTTATGATGTCAATTTCTATATGAATGACAAAAAGTAGACATCGGTTGCACAGAAGCCAGCTTAGATGAGCGAATCTTTCACCAATACGATAGCAGACCATATTACTTTCTGCCACAAATGGTAACTGCTTTTATGTTTTACAGTGAAAAACATGTCCAGCTTAAGATAAATCAGAGTCTTCACAGTGGTCAGTCTGTTTCACAACAAATAAATAAGAAAAGCAATTGAAACCTTGGATTGGTCCTCATGGACCTATAACCCTTCTCTAGTCTCTTCTGCTTGTGCAAATATCAAAACTGGCAGTTGAGCATGAATCTCAGCCAACAAGGTTGTGTTTAGTTACTAAATATTCGGTTGACACCTGCTACCAAACACTGTTTCACAAAACAACTGAAGGTGGCTATTTTTGCTAGTATGTGAAACTGGGCAAGTTCACCTACACATATAACCCATCCTTCCAAGCTCCAACTATTTTCATTGGCCAAAGACATTGTAACAATCTAAAATTGTGAAGGACAACAACTCTCAGGCATCCAATGACATTTACTACAAAAAGATTAGCAAACTAAGGCCAAGGCAACCACTCAAATTTCTCAAAGTTTGAGATTAACACACTGATGATGATAGGACTGTCACATAAAGCACACACAACTGAATATAGGAAATGGATGACAAAGAACAATTTTTAAGTTGGACATGCAGGTGAAAGAAAATAGCAACATATAATTTGTCACTAGATAAATCCTTTGCCCTATTTTTTTATCTACTCATTATTTATATGACACATGGATAGAAAACACTATCTAATATCCAAAAAAATTCCATGTTAGTCTCAACTAAATTATAAATGTTTAACACTAATCAACGAATACTAAAAAAAGGTTGATATGACTTAAATTAAGACAGATAAGCAGGACTCCAAGGCAACTCGATGCCTAACTCAGGTTGATCAAAACTCTGAACCAAACTCAGTATGTTTTAATGAGTTTCTTAGAATTTCTCACAAGTTATTGTACTCAACCAAGTTAAGAACACCAAAATCAATTATTTTTTAAGAAAATGTCAACTAGTATTAGGTTGACTTACTAGCCAATCATAGTTTTAATATATTAATTGAAGTGATGTTCTTAATTTCAAGTTGGGGCAACAGACTCCTACTCCTTTCTTTGATTGAGGCTTTGAACCATAATTGTGACTTGAATATGGCATTTCTTATATAGAAGTTCTTGTTCAAAAAAATTAGATTTAAGCAAGTAAGCATAAGCATAATCAGCAAACTGATGAAAGTAAAATACATAAGAAGTCAACAATGATCGAATCTTCCGAGTCAGTTAACTTTGATTCAAGATGAGGTTTTGAGTGACTTTGTTTACATTGGTTCAACGTATAACCCTTGTCCCCTCTTGAAATCTTAACATTGAACAACAGAGTCACATGGTCAAAACCATTTCATGTTGTTATTAAAGGCTCAGGAACCATATACAATTATCATCTGTTTATCATAATCATCAAAAACGACCATAATTATCGCTACAAAAAATGGTGATGTGACTTCTATTAAATTGAACTTATCTAAGAAATATATTGCTCTTTCCAGAACACATGTAGAAAACAATTAGTATTTCTTTTTATAGTCTTATCAACAACCAAGTTCATCAATCCTAACAGAATGTATGCTGTCAATCCATGATGCTGATGTAAAAGATCTGGATACTGAAATGTATTATCTAATCAAACAGATAGGTTTAAATGAAAAGTGAAATGCAATTTTTTAAGGAAAAACACAAAAAGGTTCATTGACATATTTGGGTTGTTAGGAATCAAGTTCAAGCAGGCACTTCAAGGTGATATATGGTACTACAGTCAGTTGTGGCCAGCTAATTCTGGTATCACTAACCATTTATATCTAAAGACAACAAAACTCAGGAAAGCTCTGGTGACAACCAATTGAAGAAAGCACAAAGAAAAGAGTACACTAATCCAAAAATGAAAAGCTTGCTACAGTTCAAGCACCATCAATCTAGAAATCTTAAACTGCAAGATCTTTTGGTGTATATGAATACACCCTTGCTCCCCTGAGTAGGCAAGCAACCCATCTGAAGGTGAAACAAAGTTGATTGCTTGTCAATAGACCTAGACATGAGCCAAATCTGGGGCCGATTTATTTGCATGTTCTGTGGACCTCAATAAGATGTTATCTCATCATGCTGATTATTCTTTGTGATGTAATTAGCGACCCAAATATGTAGGGATGGACCTTATATGATTATGATATTTATTTTTTTTTAACTTAGTGCCAAATTATATAAACAACTTGAGGTAATTATATTATTCATATATAATTTTGAATTAGCATTTTTGATGAAAATTTACAAGAAACTAGTGAACCAATGTCCCAAAGTGAAAATGAAGGAAAAGTACCTCTTGAATCGCAACCAAAGCTTCAGGGGTCCATCGGTTTACTTCTTTCGAGTAGAAATGAGTGATCTCCCGTACCTAGATCCACTGACAAACATCATTAGAAGTAGAACATGTAAACCTTTCTAAACCCAAAACCACAAGTCATCCCCAGAGCAGCATCTACGGAGCTTGGAGAACGTATTTTTTCTGCATTATTGTTGCAAAAGGGGAAAATACAGACGATGATGGTACTAACAAGTCTGACAAACGGAGCGAAAGGGATCAATAGATTCCACGTCTTCTGCAAATTCCTGATCTCGCGTAGCGCCACCACCCCCGGCCTAAACCTGCGCCGCCTCGGCTGCTTCTTTGATTGGCTCGGTGCCCCTGCCTCCGCCCAACAAAAAAAGGGAACCCTTTTCATTCAAATTCCGACCTCTTTTTCCTTTCTTTTTCCCCTTTTATCTAATAAGAACTTATTTGGTGTGCGCGTAAGAAAAAATAAATAAATAATCACATATAATCAAGCGCAACAAGTACGAAAAGGTGAAGACCTTGAGGCGCGTTCCTCGATCTGGTGGCCGTGGTTCTCTATTCGTGCGAAATATACAAGACAATCAAGCTTAAAAATCCAAAGAAACGAGGAAGAAGGAAAGAATAGTGAGAAGAGAAGCGCACAGGAGTAGCACCAGATGGCGTCGCAGGTCGATTCGCATCAGCTATTAACAATGAAAAGAGGCAAGGAAAGAGATCAGAAGAAATCTAACACCAACAAACCAGAGAAGAGAGGAGAAAAGGAGAGATGGGCGGACCGGGGGTTCGCTGCCCTGGAGACCGACCGAAATGGAAGCGCTTCCGAGGGCGAGAGGAGGACCTGTTGGACAGATGCTTCGTTCTCGCCATCACAGCAGTCTCCTCCCGAGAGAAAGAGAGCAGCGGGGCGAGGGAGAGGGGGTCATTTGGTACTTTTAGGGGATGTCACGGTTAGACCTGAGTCGATCCCTGGTGACGACGGCCCGAACACGGATCAAAATGCACACGCTCAAGCAGCGCTGGCCGTTCGATCAGGGATCGCGGTGAGACCATCCACGGCCTGGAGTCGACAATTTCGACGGAGGAGCAAAAGGTTTCCCGCCACATTTTCAAAAATGTGGCCGCCTCGGATTTGCCATGCATCGAACTTAAAGCTCGTATGGACCAATCGGGGAAGTATGCTTGTGCATGTAGATACATATATTTGTCATGCATCTCTCCAAGGCTTGATCACGGCTATCATAATTGATAAGGATCGATCGAGGATTAGGCTCTCACTCAATTTTGTTAGAGATGATGAAATTTACGAAAGTATAATTTGACAATACAATAAAAATAATAAAACAGAAAAATAAAATAGACAAGGACATCAAATTTATATGATTCGATCAATCACCTATGTCCACAAATGGAGGAAGAGCAAAACTCTACTATAAAAAGGATAATTATAAATGTCTTAGAAAAATATTCCTATGTCATAAAACACATGAAACTACTAAATAAAAAAACTCAAACTATAAGCTCAACATATTTTAACTAAGTATGAACTTAATAAAAATTAAATCTAAAATAAATAATTAGATTTTTGTGATGCGTATGACTTCAAAAGATCCTTATTTATAATTATAACAGGAGATAACAAGCTTGAATGTAGAATTTGTCAAACTAATAAATTTGTTTTTTTCGATTTGTCAAACTAACAAATTTGATTTTAGTATGGGATCATAGAACAGTAATTTGCGGATATTCCAGGCACCTGGAGCTAAATTTTCTCAGCTGCAGCTTCTTAGAGAAGATGAGATGACCTTTGATATTAAAAGGTCAAATTGTTCGTATATTTGGTATAGATTAACATGTGGATTACAGTAGTTCTGTACTAAAGATTTCATGAGCTGCACGCACAAGAAAACAAAAGAGGTGGGGAAAATGAAACAAGACATGCGAACAAAATGAACTCCTTTTCCTAAAAAGTTCAGAGGACCAGTACCAGAGTACTACTACTACTACTACCTGCACCACCTACCACAAAAGTCAAAGTTTTCCGAGTCCAAGTCAAAACACACAACAGTACACCCTTCAACGCGAATCCTAAGAACATATGCTAATTGGGGAAGCGTAGGAGACTGAGTTCATCTGACAAGAAGCCATTTCGCCAACCTCTTCAGCTTGCGTTGCAATCGAGATGTCCGCATTCCCTGCATCACGAGCCTCATCGCCTCCGCCACCGTCCGTGCCTTCGTTTGCCTCGGATCCTTCGAACAGGCACTCGATGTTGTCCTCGAAGCCGCCACCGTCCAGAAAGCCGTGCAGGTAGTCCGTCCGGTGGAGGCCGGCGTGGTGGTCCGGATAGATGCTGAAGCCGTGATCCATGCAAGGGGTCCAAGGGATCTCCATCATGCTCTCATCTCCTGGTGTTTGATCGATGAGCTCCTCGGATCTCTGTTCCTCCTGCGGCGGCTGTGGCTCGGGTTTCGGGAGGAGAGGCTTCTGCGGGCATTTCATGTAGCAGCTGATGTCGAAGTTGGTCACTGCGTTGGGGCCTCTGTACTCTATAGCAGCAAGATCGTAGGCTTGGGCTGCCTCCTCCTGCGTACCTACACGAGTACTGGTGCCATCAGGACATGATCAAACTATGATTGAGCTCGAAGCCATTGGATGGGCAGACTCAACATATGTTCTTATACACAGCGAGAGACGGTGTATAAGAAAGACGACGCACAGGAAGCCTCAGGTCAACACAGAACAAACAGGTGGGTGGCGGGGCCCCAACGCTGTAATTCGACTCACTGTCCACGTGGGGAGCACTTGAATAAGCAGAACACACGTGGATCTCACGTGCATCAACACCACGTGGAATCACGTGACACTTGCAGGTTGCATCAATGACGCATTATGTCTCGAACGAGACATGTCACCGAAGATTAAACGAAGGCAAAATTGGATGAAGAAGGCAAGAGGCGTACTGAAAGTTCCTAAATAGAGGTACTTGTTGCCGAGAACTCGGCCGATCCTGGCCTCCCAGCGGCCATTGTGATGATGCCTGTCAAATTGGGGGTGATTTGGATTAGATCGAGTGATAGAATCGACAATGTTCCTTCGCATGGTTGTTTCTTAGGACCAATTCGAGTGTGCAGGGAGAGAGAGAACCTGGCAACCCCACGGTACTTGGAGACGCCTCTCGAGAACCCGCTGCTCCTGCGCCGAAGCGAAGCCAAGTACTCTTCTTTGGACATGCTCTGCATCTGCTCGTACTCGTCGGCGTATGTCTGAAGCTGCAATTTTTGTCAGCAAACATGTATATTAATCCTCAATTTATCTTCGATTAAACATACATAAATGAGAATAAGCGTACAGGAAAGTTTAGGACTGTTTCTGGACCCCAATATTTGAGCGCCGCAAGATCGTAGGTGCGGGCCGCAGCCTCCTCGGCATCGTAAGCTCCTGTACCACATCGTCGGTCGTCCATGTTAACTTGCGGTGATCACCATCAACATGGGGGTTTGTGATCGATGGCTTACCCAAATAAACTAAGCGGAGGCAACGGAGCAGCATCGGTGGAGGAACCACATGCAGATCGAAGGACGGGATCCGAGTGGAAAGAAAAATGGGAAGCACACAAAAATTGTCAGCCCTAAGAATCGTATGAAGGCCGAATACAAAATGAATTAACAAACATCAGGTCAGGATTGTTAATTCTAATCTGAGAGATTTGTGTCGGACCTTGTCTTCCCTTCTTGTTCTGGATGGGGTTCCAGCAATGCTTGTCCCAGAGATGAGCTTCGAATCTCCCTGTCCATCGGTGCCTGATGAAATGCAGCATCCTAAATCAGGAGGAATGGCTCAAATCGAGAAGGGGAGCTCACCGGATTGGGCGTACCTTGTGACTCCTCTGAAGGCAGAGCTCCGCTTCCCGTTGTCGCCGCCATTGCCGATGGCAGTGGCCGGAGCTCTTTTGGAGCGCCTGGGTTTCTTGGGCTTGCTCACCTGAAGCACATCGCAGGAGGAGAATGTGGACGAGTTTGAAGAAGAGGAGGTGGAAGGAGATACAGGGAGGGGAGGAGGAGGAGGAGGAGAAGGTTTCATGTGGGTTGCTGCTGGAAAGGGCAGTGGTGTTCTTTGGGGGGCTGATGTGATTTATACTGGGGAGTGGGGTGGTTCAGCCTTTCGAGGGTAATGTTAGCTCGAAACATAGTGCTATTAACTCATGGTTACAGGTTGTCAGATGCGGCCAAATGGCTCGAGGGTCGGCGACGGGGTTGCATGGCTCTGTGTCAGAGTTCCAACACTTGGCCGAAACGCCCGCCATGCTGCCAATCTCTATGTCTCTGTGAATTGGAGGAGAGGGCTAAAGTGGGGGAGAAGTCCAATAAGCAGTGACCTAAAGGTCCTTTTACAAGCAGCTTTACCACATCACAAGGTAAATGCTTTGGGATCACTGTGACATGATTTATCTACCATGCATTTCCAGGACACATTGATACATACACTGCAGTTTTAGTACTCGTGAAGGATGATGAGTTATGTCAGACTAAATAGTGTCATCCATATCTACCTTTTCTCTTTCTGTAGGACAAACTTGTTGCTTTCTTGTAGGGTTTGATATTAGGTTGCCAGAAACAGAGCCAGGAAGGAAGGAGTTTTCGGGTTTTCCAAACAACTCATTCTTCTATTCTTCTGGAAGAATGAAATGGACCCTAAGATTAATAAGAAAAACTATGGTAGTTTAGAGTGACACTTTATCTAAGAGTAGATTAACATATTTCGACTTTAGCTCAATCAGGACAAAAGATCTGTGGAGGATGCAAGTAAGTCAGTCAGCTTGGCCATTGAATTACTGTAAGTGCTCTGTGGTGGATGCAAGATTGGATTTGCTAACCTTCAATCGGCTTTCTAGTGTTCTTTCTACTGTCATAGTATAGTTAGGAAATCTGAAGAGTTGGTGTTGAGGATTCATATCTATGCACAACATAAAGCTGGCAACATTTAACATGAATCTTAGAATTCTACTTTGCCCTTCTTATGGGCCACCTCCATATGTTATTATATACACTATAGCTATTCTCTTCTTGATTGTGAAGCATAATCCTTATTTTTCTCACTCCTATGGACTGATGATTTAGGATTGACTTCTTTCTAGATTTTGCTACATTGTTAGGATTGTTCATCAAGTGCTGCTGCACATTCAAAAGTGCAGTATGTTTACCTCAGAATGCTGACTGACACACATGCGCAAGAACATACCTGTCTTCAACATCCTAAACACCATGCATTAGTGCTGCACACTGCACCATTGCTTGTAACCTGTTAGCACTCTGAGGTGCCATATCTTTCCCATCAAATGCCAAACATTCTTAACTTTATAGCTTACATGCCATGCAGTAATTTGTGGAATCAACAGCAGTCATGCAACCTTATTCCTTTAAGTTCTGTGCTTGCGAACTGATTACTTTGAGCTAATTTTTTGGACAAAATGTCACTGAAATATGGTTATATTATCAAGAAAACAAATTTTCAGTGACATTTTGTCCAAAAATTTATTAGGCAAGATGAATTGATTAGTTTGAGTGATCTACTAGAAATACTAAAGAGTAATTAATAGAAAGAGATTTGGATATTCTTGACTTTATTAGAACTATTAGCTTACACAAAGCTCAAGGGGGAAAATTTATGAAGCTTATTTGTTGTTTTTGACTTATATTTGTTTATGTCAAGCTCTTATTACATATTGTTAACTTGAATTAGAACTAAAGCCGGATGTTTATTATGAATCTTGATGGAAAAATTCTCCTACAAATTAGTCATTACATGTTCTGCATATGTTTTCTTATTTCCTCTTGCTATAGTTCAATTGCAGATCACTTTATAGTGGAAGGCGAATCAACCAACTATTGCTACAAACAAATTAATATGACACACCAACTTTTACATGGCATTAGAAACAAGCAGTGGAAAGACCGTAAATTGTTGCATGGGACTCAGATGCATTGAAAGCCGTAAGAACAGCTGTAGATCGAAGAAAGTGATATGAAATGACTTGCTCTGCTTCCAGATGGCATGGAAATAATAAATGTTTTAGGTCGTGCAAAAGCTCTCGTGATGTGAGAAGAGAAGCTCGGCAAATTGACTGGTTTTTCGCCTTCAGATTTGTTGCAGGAGTTGGGAGTTGATAGGTTTATCTTTACCTCCACACGAGCGAGGTATCAACCTCACAGGTAGGCTTATGTTCGATCTAATGGAGACATGGTAGCTTTCAGTTTAGCTGTCTTATTTTGAAGCCGTCCAGTTGAGAGAGTGACAGCCATGACTAGTGCTGTTGCTGCTGCTCTTCCTATTGCGGCCTCTTTCTTGTAAAGCTCACTTTCCAGTGCAAACCTGCAAGCGAGCGACCTCTTTAATAGTGCTTTTTAATGGTTAAACAAATGTTTTGACCAACAAGGATTTGATGTGTAGCAACTTTATATATATATATATATATATATATATATATATATATATATACATATTAGAGGATAAAAAAAATATAATAAAAAATAATAAAAAATAAAGAGATAACTATATGTTCATCATTTTCATATCGACTATATCGGTTTCACATCGCCACATATCTCATAATCAATTTATTTTATCGAAAAAAATAAATATGATCTCGTGTCATTCACGACGAGAAAAATTTCATTTCTAGTCATTTCATTAAAATGATCTAATCGGCTACAAGTACAAAAAAGAATATATAAAAATAAAAAAAATAATACGATCATATCAGATCAAATATATGATATATTTTAAGTAATAATTCTATCTTGATTTAATGGATAATATCTCTCTTGATGATATTTTTTATTGATAAGTTGTTGGATAATCTTCGATCAATTTATATGAAGATCTTAAAATTCACTAATTAAATTAAAAACTAAACTCTAGGGAGTTTCCAAAATTACCTCAAAATATAATGATAAAAATATATTTGAAGAGATGAGAGTTATCCCATATAGTTGATTAGGTTTTGGCATGACTTTACTCCATTGAAAGGTCCATCTAATTTGAAGGACAATTCTTGTTGGAATGTCACGGTCTAACAGGGCTAAGCCTGTTGACATTTTATGTAAGTGATCGTATGGAACATACATCACCGATATAGCTTTCCACAGGTGTTGGTCAACCCATTGAAAAGTCAAAAGCTAGATAGATAGATAGATAGATAGACTCTTGTTAGCCATTAGCATTGGGTCATTGGATCATCTTAATTTTATATTGTAGGGTTATTTTAGGTACTTTGGTTATTTAAGTTTAAGGATTACATGAACTCTTCGATGCTAATGACAAATATAGGAAAATACACTTTATATAATGCAATTTATAAGGGTGTAAATCATAAGTTTGTAAAAGTAGAGGGTGCAAAAAAAAATAAAAATTATTTTATTTTACGCTCGCATAATTTTTGTTTCTTTTTTCACTTTAATATAATTTTATTTATCGAAACTCTTGCTTTACGATAAGATGCATTCATAAAGATTTTAATTATTGATAATAAAATTTTACACCCCTAAGTCATAATAATACATAATTATATGATTTACGTAAATTAAACTTCATTACTCTTAATCGAATTTCAAATTGACTATTGAAATTCTCTGACTTGGATAGAACATTAGATGTCCGAATCAAATTCAAATGATAGATAGTCGGGTTTGAAACTAAAAATTATTAATATTCTATCTATTTTAATTTTTATTGTTAAGTGAAAAGATCGATTTATTTAGTATTTTAATTTTTATCATCACCAATGCGAATTCTTGGAAGAGAGAAATTGTCTATCCTATAATAGTTGACACCTCTCGCATGAGATCTAAACTAGTCATCTGTTCTTGGATCGATATGGTTAATTAGATACCCTACCCTATCTATGCTACACTACCCTACACGTTGGTGCTACTAAAAATAGGTATGGTTGACTCGGCGGCTTGAGATGAGATGGATTCTTTCAGCATTAAACGCGGCAAGTAAATCTCGAACATCTGATCCAGGATTCAGCGCATGGATTTCATGGATCAGCAGCGGATCCCAGGAAGAAGACGACGACGGACTTGTGGAACTCCACGGGGGTGGGGGGGCCTTCCCTCCACGCAGCTGGGGACACGGCTTCTCCTCCTTGACGTGCCACCGGCGAGGGGGACCAGTCACATGGGGTGGCGGCCATCCATTGGACATGAGGGCCTATCGTCGATTCAGAACCCACCATGGTTGCTCGTCTCTGCTCCGTTCCTCTGTTTCACGTCCCTTTCCTCCCTCCCCGCCCCACTTTTGCCTCCTCTGCTCTGCATGTCCACGCCCCCTTCGTAAACGTCCAAGGCTTCAACCGTGTCATGGTCTCGAACGTGAAGCTTTTACCGAGACTTCACCTGCAAGCGTCGAGACTCGATTGATAGAGTCGAATCTTCGTGCAGCTGCAGCTGTCACTTCCATTTGCTTCCTTAAAATGTCCAGCGGCTCCTGAGCGAACTTTTTCTAGTTCCAAACTCGTGCCTGTCAGCTGTTCGATCATTCCCCGCACTCAACCGAGCGAGTGCTTTTTGGTTTGCACCTCTCGCGCATCATTCCAGCGGTGAACGAGAATGGCACATGGGGAGGAGCTTGTTTGGTGTGCGTGATGGATGACCACACAACAGGGCAACATCTTGGACCTAAGCAAATGCTTCATGGATGGCCACCTCATTAATTGCACCACCCACCCACACCTCACATCTGCTTTCATCTTTCATCCATTTGGGAGGAGGGTGACGATGATGATGATGATGACGACGATGATGAATCTAATGTCGTAGATCCCTATCACTACACCACTGCACCCGTTTATGGTTTTACATATATATATATATTTGGTGATATAGGATGATCGACATGCGTTTTACCATCAGCTTCGTACTCTTTTATCCACAGGTCTCTGACAAGTCTGTTTCGTCGTCATGTGTGCCACTGCTGTTCTTGCTAAGGTCCCTTCGGCAGCCACCACTCGTCACAGCAACGCCATGGAGTCTTCTCTTGCAACAGAGATATTCCAGTGCGTGCAAGCCATGGAAGCCTCAAAACCAGCACCAGAAATCCTTCAGATACATCATACATACATGACATAATTTGATCCACTCAACAGAGAAGCAAGAAGCGAAAGGATCCATTACCACCAAAACATCATCAATCCTTCCTTACAATCACCAAATCCAAACAAGAATCGGATATAAAATGAAGAAAACAAAACCAAGCCCCCCACCCCCTTGAAACAATAAGCAAGCAAGACATATCAATATATATATATATCTGTGAAGGCAATGGAGCACGAGGGAACGAAGCCACAACCAAACCACATAGGCGTAAGGGGAATCCGCGATCACCGGGGAGAGGTGGAGTTGGAGGAAGAGTCACAAACGGGGTCGGTGTCGACCTCGCGCTTGTGGAAGCTGCGGTGGCAGTTGCAGGCGGCACAAACGAGGGCTGCGCTGGTTCCCTCCTCCCCGGACGCCATGAACTCCCGGCAACCATCGACTGCGTATCCGCCTATGCTGGCAGCATGGTTCTTCCTGCACTCCTTGTACTTAACCACCTTCTCCTTCTTGGGTGCGGAGCCATTGGAGTCCTTCCTTGGGGCTTGGTGATGAAGGCCCATTCTGGTGTGCGTGGAGTGGAGGGGATGGGAAGAAAGAAACGGAGGGAGGGAATTGGGTGGAGAAGAGAATGGAGGGAGGAGACAACATGGAGGTCCATTTCTATGCGCCTTTGGGGGGGTGGGTTTAAATGGAAGCAGTGGGTGTGGTGGGGGGGAGAAGGGGGCTTTTGGGTTATTTGATCGAATAATGCAGCAGGCTTTTCTTTCTTGCTTTACTCGTGTCAGTAATTTGACTCGCTTTTTATTGACGTGTGACATTGTACCCTTTCCAAGAAGACCCATTCCAACTGGGAAGGTTTAGCCATACAACCACAGCTCACGTTGGCCCGATTCAATCCACCCCCATGATAAATATCATCTAATAATATATTATATATATACATTCGATAAAGAGTAAATGGTGAAGATGAAATTTGATTCCAGAATTTCTATATCAACGGCTGAAATCTTTGCAGTAAGGTAGATGGTCTCAGAAAAACAAGTTTCTAAGCAAAACCTACGCTTAGGTTCGAAATGTAGGATTTATTACTACGTTTGTTATGAAACTTATCCTTTGTTATACAAATCTACAACTACGGAGAGAGAGAGAGAGAGAAAGAAAGAGAGAGAATAAAGGAATTTGATAGCTTTAATGTGATAAACAGATGAGGATAACAATCCTTGGATTGGGTTATGGAGTGACATTAGTTGAGTGAGCCAAATGCTAATACTAAATAAGAATGTTTACCTCTCAGCCAATCACTAATCACCCATAGTTTTTTTTACTTCTTAGAGACAAGGGAAATACGAGCAACCAATAACAAATCATCTTTAACAGGCGGAGGCCGACATCTGATCAACACATCATCATCTCCATTTGATTGATTACTCTAATCTCATTCATTTGATTGATACCCTAATCTCATTCGACTGATGACGACAGATGCGTCATCAGGGACCCATCCTACAAAGTCGACAACGCACCATCAACAATGACGTCGAATTTTGCTCCACAAGGTCGACCATGCACATTTACCACGATCTCAACACACACACAATTCTTAATGACCAACACTCTCTGACTGAATATGTTAATGGAATATCTATATTATCAGATGATAGATATATCATCGATACAATATGTATGTGTAGGATCTTGAACCCGAAACCCCCCAATCTTTCGACAAGATAAAACACACTTAGAAATGAACCTCAATTAGTTCTGATTCCCCTATACGTGTCAAACAACCATAACCTATTGTAATACTTACCAATGAAAAAAATCTTGGACAATATTAAGATATCTAAGGCATTTCCTTGATTCTACAAAAGTATGCTGTATATAAAATAGAACATATCCAGCCATAAGTTTCAAAACCAGCAGAAGAAATCATGAAATATCCAACTTTCTGGACAATGGCAAGTATCTGTTACCTCCAGCATCTGTTACCTCGATCCGAGAACCAGCATGATGTTCATGTTTTGCTGCAGTGCTGACGATCCATAGGCCAGCATTGATGTTTAAGTTTTTCTGGGACACCACCAAAGACACAGAAAGTCCCAACGTTAGATATTCAGAACTTAGTGGAAAAGATCTTGAAGGTCGATAATGTCAGCAAGGACTCCCGCAGCCGTGGTGTCATTGCCTGCTCCTGCTCCTTGAATCACCAAGGGAGAATCTTTGTAACACCTACTATATATTTCAACCTGCCAAATTATTGTATCCAAGAATGGAAATGTGTTAGAAAAAAAGGCAAAATCAGCATGACAATTAAAAGCAATGAGAATACAAATTGAATATATTACATGTGGTTGCTACTGTAACTGATCAGAATAAAATTAAAAAAAAAAAACCAAAAATTGATAGTAGCAGGAGAAAAATAATGAATATAGCATTTCACCGACTCCAATCTTGCACTATGTCCAATGTTATAAAACTGCACATTTGAGAAGTACCTTCATGATCTACAGAATCTATAAGAAATCTTAAATACAGAAGGGAAGATGAAGTGAAAATTCCCAAACCAACTTGGATTTAAGAGCTCTTCAGTATAATGATCTAAGTCACTTAACCAGCAAACATAAGAAGATAAATTCTTCCGTTTGTTAATTGTCTTCTTGTATTGAGAGATTCTGATGGATGTTTTGCCATTTAGTTTTCCCTCAAAAAAAAAAAAAAATCTTATTTACTCTGCAAACTTTGGAAACCCTTTATATAGCCTAATATTGAATCTTGTTAGATCCTGATGAAACTCGAGCCTTTTTCCTTGTTTAGGATGGGTAATTACTTATACTTATTCCTCGTCAAATGATTCAAATATTCTTACATATGGCCAATGGTTGACATATGTAAGGGGCACAAAAGAGGGGCTCTCGTGCTTTCAGGGGTATACTGGAAACTTGGCATTTTTTGGGCCATCAGCAAACACAAATAAATGATGGATATAACAATATTTGTCCCATAAAAACAGAGAAAAAACATACCACATTGTCGCTTCCTCTCAATCTCCCCAATGGAGAATCTTTTGGGAGCTCTTGAAGACCCACCTGACACCTACAAGGATAATATAGATGTGTAATGAAGAATTAAATTACGATCTTAAGAATGCTCGCAGAATACTCATCTTAGTTTTCATCTAAAAGAGAGTGTCACATAAAACAACAATTACTATTAAGTGAAAGTTGGGGGTTTCACACTGTAAGAAATGGACAAACTGCTTTGTACATCTTTTACAATAATAAGAGTTCACACATGTTGGTGTTGTCTGAGCTGTCAAAATGAGCAAGCAACAGCGAGCAGCTTGTGCTCAGCTAAAAGTTTGTCACATTTAAGAACATCTTGTTTAGCTTGACAGCCGTCCTTCACTTGTTTCAGAAAGATTTAAATTGCAATTGGAAAAAAATATATAAATAAGGACCATGATTGGATATTTGACAAAAATGTAAGTTTCAATATTTGTTAACTGAAGTTACAAATCTGAGAACACTAATAAGTGATAATATTTAATAAACTCATGCATTTCTTAAAGGCTACATGAATTCATACAACAACAATATATCCCAACTAATCAGAAACGGCTACATGAATCTTCTTGCGACATTGAACAAAAATTTATGTAGATGACCTCATCTAGCTATCTTTTTCTTTTATATGAGCTCTTCACAAGTTACTTGATTTTCAGATTGAGGACCAGTGGACCAGCTCGAGTTCAACTGAAATATGGAAAAGCTCCTTTACAATCAACCCAACTGAATTTTCCCTTCTATAATGTTGTACCTTGGAAACAAATCAGCCACTAGCCAGTGAATTATCAAAATCAGGTACAGTCTCTTTGTCACACCAGCCCAATAATACCTTTCTTTAAGACCTATCTAATGTGTGGGAGGACTAACCAGGCCTAATTTAGATTCTACTTGTCTAATGCATGAGATTTGTCTAATAATGCATGCAGGTACTGTTGACTAACCCATCCAACATGAGATTTGTGAAACTCAGTTACTCAAGCCCATCAATTGCTTGCCCACTTAATCTCTCCTGTGTATTTAAAATATATATTAAAATGACATTCAAACTCAAACTACTTAATGCAATCTTTGACTTCTAACAGTTGCAATACTTTAAAGAAACAACACTGACTCCACACGAACAAGTTCATCCCCAGACCTCCAGGTTAATTCCAGCGTAAGCCACCTTGGCCAACTACTTTAAGAGGCCATGATGGACCATATTGTGGTCTAACGATTGTTGCATCAGCCCTAGTTTTGAATCGACCGACACCATCAGCCTATACCCATCATATGCTTTGGTCAATAGCAAGAATAGCCAACAATGATAGGGGCTTGGACGACCATCATAGGGGTCCAATCCACTGCAGGACAACCTCGTACAGGCTCTACATTGTATAAGATAACCTTGTTCCAAATCCAAACAAGTTGAGTCAACCCTATACTTACGTCGGTTCAGCATATTACAACCCAAAGTAGCCACAATTAACCCAGTTCAGTCCAGCTCCAGATCATATGGATCTTGGCTGTCACGGTCCAACTTGCAGAAGGCTTACCTAGAACTTGGATGACAACTACTCAGACTAGAGAAAGATATGCAAGCTGTCCAACCTAGAGCATTTCTGGTTGGAATAGGCATAGCAACCTTGTCGCAGGGACACAGCTTTCTTGCCTAGGTACTCGAGCAAGGCAATGCTAAGGAATGCACTCTCTGTAAGCATAGGGCTTTTGATTAGGTGCACCTCCCATTCAATTAAGAGGCAGGTATGTGCCTGGCTGAACCAGTTCAGCAGCACAAAGCTGTAATATCCCAATTATTTTCCCACCATTTAGCTATATGCAAGGCTAATTCCTAGTTGAAGGACAGTTAGATCTGTTGGCAATTATAGCTTTCACCGTGGTTGCTATACTGGCTGATGAATGCAAGTGGTTGATGTGATTTGGGCTTGGCCACCAATTGCAGCCCGCTGGTGACTTTGTTGGGATTAGGAATCAGCAGAAATTATTGAAATAGTTGTTGTACAGGCCAACAAAATAATAGGAATTATAAAACCAATGAAAAATTCTCAATAAATTATTCCATAAGCAACAATTTCAACAAGTTGTAACATCTCAACTATTTAGGATCAGTTACATAGATCTCTTGCCATCATTGATCTATGTAAAAAATAATATCTTAAATTAAATTAAGATAATTTAAATCTTTATTTTTAGTTTCTAGTAAAGTATTTTTAGGTCTCTCTCTACCTCTACCTCTTCTCATACCACACCATCAATATAATCGTCTCGTATCTTGTAGACTACAACATTTGTGTTTTTTTAGCACATGTTTATATCATTTTAAAGACGTCATTCTCATTTTGCTTCCTACTGGAGGTACACCTAATCATGAATGTAAATATTTTTTTTTTAGCAATTTAACATATCTGCCTCAACATTCTCAACTAAAGATGACTCTAAAGTCTAAACAGTATCTTAAGTGATATCAACATCTCTATCAAGTTATAACTGGAGTGAGAAGTGTACCTTGAGCCCTCAATGACGCAAACGTATCGAAGGACTTTTCCTCTGGAAGAAGCTGCACTAACTCTTTCTTGAACATCTCTATCAAGTGAAGGAAGACCAATTCTGAGAAAGTCTTCTGTGGACATTGAATTAGGCCCATGTTCATTTGAGTACAAACTTTCTACCTGCATGTAATTAGAATTGAAGAAGAAATTCTGTCTTGAGTGCTGCTAAATATCATTCAGCAGAGGAGTTTCCAGCATAAAAAAGATGATAATTTTCAATGAGCTACATAAATTTTTATGATCAAACATAATAAACTGATGTAATGCAGGAAAAGATACACATTCCAATCTAAAAGGATAAATCTAAAGAACACAGATGATGCCGATAAAAACCTGTATGTCATCCATGTTAATTCTCCATCCAAGAAGACGGGCAAGGATCAATGCCTGTTTCCACAAAAACCAAGGAAAAGAATAACTAATGCAGGTTTCTTTGGACAAGATAAACAAGTAGCCATCCAAAATAACTCTAAATTTCAATTTCCTATTATGGTAATAATTCCACACACTAGCAGCCTACCAAATTGATATAGAGTAGCAAAAAAATGAAGCTGCCTGTTTAGGTTAGAACTATGAAAGAAAAAACATCTACTGTCAGAAGTTCTTAAGACAGAAGCTATATATACATTCCAAAACTAAATTCAGATATCACTGATGCAAAATAGTAATAAGCCAAAAAAGCTCAACAAATTGACAAAAACTAAAAAGAAAGGTAAGCTTTTTTAATAATAAAGGTTTTATTTAGATGATAAACTGATAATAAAGGTATTTTTGTTGTCAATAAGATTAATTCTTGTAAAAAATACAAGTGAAAGCATAAGCAACCAGAAGAGTATGCAACTGAAAGGCAATCAAGAAGTTGGACCTTTCTGGCAACATCCATCCCACTAAGGTCATCACGTGGATCTGTTAAGAGAGAGGACAACTGTCAGTTTATTTCATAATTTATGTATTCTCTGTTATATAACAATGCATGTCATATTTCAAGGTCAATTATAAACACAACTAGATTTCCACGAGTTACATGGTAACCTCGTACAGATAGCATAGAGAAACAAAATAACTGCTTCCACAATGAAACTCCTATTGTTTTAATTCATTTCGGGAAAGGGGACTTCTTTACCTGCTTAGTGTTTAAGGTAATCTTTTCCCTCTCTTTCAAGAAAACAAATGGATATTAATCTGAGATATGAAATCTCCTCTCTTAAAAATGGAATGATATCAGAGTAGCTGATATGTGTATCTTGCTTTACCTTGGACAGATAATTGCGTATCTCATTGCCATCCAAGATACTATTACTTCATTTTCAAGGTACGACTGACTTGCTCTCTAAATGGAGTTTGGGCTCTTGTCTATAAATTGGGATGAAATAAGAACAAGAGAGAAGGGAGAAAAGAGTGGGCAAGTTCACAAGCGAAGAAAAAAAGAAGAGAGACAAGCTCTTAGCAGATTTGTGAGAGAGAAAAAAAAGTGCACAGCAAAAAGTTCATTCTAGAGGAAAAGAAGAAAATTATGATAGGTAAAAGGATATTCGTCATCCTCTCCTTCTCTTCTCTCTTTCCTCCTCTTTCTTAATTTCTTGACACTGATCCTTAAGCAAGGTTTACCTGTCCAGTGGTAACTAGTAAAGATATTCCCTATCCTCCCATTTTCCCCTTCCCTCCCATAAGGGGAAACTAGAAGGTTGACAGAGAGAGAAAGACTCACAGCTGCAAAAAAAGGAATGAAAAGGAAAGGAAAAATAAGGAAAAAAATGAGGGATACAAAAGGGAGAAAGAGCAGCAGCACTACTTGGACAAATTCTAAAAGAAGGAAATTCAATTCACTACTATATTCTACAAATACGGTACTTACAAACTAAGACTATGGATTAAAAAAATAAAAAAGTAAAATATCATTACTAAGCATGTTATCTTCATGAATATTCTCCAAGTAGGATTACAAAAGGGCATCATGCATGGTTCTACGTTGAGACAAGAACAGTTAAAAACATACTTGGATAATCTTGAGCATATGGAGATGCTTATTTTATTGCTACGCAAAGATTAGACATTTCATGAGAACATTTTTAAGAGTGACATCAAGAGAAAATCAGCAGTGACCATTGACAAAAAAACCCATATAAGGTAGAAGTGGGATTAGCAGTAGGATCTAACATTAGATAGTGACAATTGAATGCCAGCAAAGAGGAATGGTAATGATTTTTATATTGAATACAGTGACAGGTAAAAAGGCCATTGACACATATGCACTGCTATAACTAGGAGAACAGGAAAGAACCAGAAACAAAGAATGGATTTGGAACATCAAACTCTGTACCTAAGTCATAGCCTAAATGAATAAAAATAACTAGTACATGGACAGCCGGATGTGATTGTATGACAGCATGGCTATGATGTAGCAGCAGCAAATGATCAAGTACCTCTGGAGGAAAGATGAGGGTCAGAGAGTGACCAGTCAATCAGTACAACTTCCTGTTCTTAAAAATGAAAGATATCCAAACATTACCCGAAGAATGCATCCAACGGTGAATTAACATTCCAGTTCAACTTTTATATTCAAAATGACTTTATCAGGTACTTATTACTGTTGAAACTAAAATTTAGGGAAAACATTATAGGTTTTACCTGGTTCTGTGTATCCAAGAGATTTAGCTGCGAGAACAACTTTGCTGAATGACTTTCCATCCTCTACTTCACTCATCACATAACCTAGTGTACCTATAAACAAATTTACAGGAATGATTAGCACTAGAATATGAAAACAATGTAGATAGTTGAAGAAGTATCTTTAAATAAATACCACTCAAACTTCCAATGATACGATAAATGGGATCTCCCGACGCAAGCACACGAGTAACAGAAACTATTACTGGAAGGCCTGCTCCAACCTACAAAAACAAACACTGGAGAATTTCATGATCTCCAGCCTCGGGACTACAGATCCTATTTCCTAGCAACTCAAGACAATGAGTAAAAGGTATTAGGTATTATCCATTCAAGTACAAAGTATTAAGAAAAGCCATAGATCAATCAATCAATAATATATCAGACACGAGAAATAGTAGAGCATGGAATCTGGCATGATATCCTTCTAATTTTAAAAGCTAATTTAGAAGGCACAAAGAGTTAAGCTAAGCTATGACTAGAAAGCTAAGTCATAACAAAAAGAAAGGCTAAGAGTAAAAGCATGCGATAGGAACCTTGATAAAAAATAAATTACAGGTCTATTACCATCAGTCATCTTTTCACTTTTACCAAAAAGACAAGTGAGGCAAAGTAATGTTGAACAAGAAGAGAAGAGGCTGAGAAAGATTTTGGGATATGATAAAGAGAATCTCTTTTTTTTATTATCTTGAAGTAACTTAGAACTAAGAGTTCAGTTACAATTCATATATCCATATAGGCTGATTCACCCATCTTTTATAGATGATTTGCACATTAGATACCTCAACCACCAAAAATCTAATTAATTGTTTCAATTTACTAAGAGAAAAAAATACAATATACTATTAATTCTTCGTTTCTTGGAAGTTAGTAGCATGAAACTTCAAAGCTTGGGATTTGGTCATTTGGAACTTGACATTTTGAAATTGGGTGACATGAAAATTGAAATTAATCTTTTCCAGTACTGCCGTTGAACTTCAAATCTATTTATATACTGCATCACAAAGCCTTTCAGGGTGACTTGTCTATTCTATAAATCTTTTCAACAAGCCTCGGGGAATGATCACAAAAGAATAACTTGTTCAGTAACAGAAAAATGAAAACAGACCAATACCAAAGAGTAGACCAACTTAGAGTGACCCTTGTTTTGGTTTGATGAGAAGAAACATCATATAACTTAAAGAAAAAAGAGGAGAAGAGAGAAGGATAAAAAGGTTCATAATAACACTGATGTTCTACCAAGTAAACAGATGGATCACATCAAGAAAGTATAGATCTGTGTTCGCATGATTGATTCAATAACCTCCATCAATCAAATCAAGAAATCATATATACTGATAGAAAATAACTTAATTCTTTTTGTCTTGAAAATGATTCAGCTAAGAAATAAATTGCTCGTACGGTTGATTCAAATCGAATGCGACGGAAGTTGGAGATGAGCTTGTCATAATCGTCCTGCAAATAATGCATTTTTTATTACCACATGATATTAGTTAGATCTTCCTGAAACAGAATAAGAGAAAAAAAGAAGATGAATTTACAATTCCACAAGTAAGTGGCTTCTTGTTTGCCAACACAATGCAGCAACAGAGGTCAACAGTCTCCTTTAATATACCTACTGTCTCAGTGCTGGCAGTGCAATCAACTACAGATAGACCTGTTTAAAATAATCAAGATTTAAATGAAACAGGCATACTTTTTAACAAAGACAAATGAAGAATAAGAAACTCAACATCAGCAACCACAGGAAACTGGCATAGATGCACATTCCAGGAAAAGAGCTCTCTTTTTGGTAAATAGTCACCTCCATGTGCATTAGAACTAAAATCATGCAGCAGCATCAGCCAATGCCACATCAAATATTTCTGATACTCATCATGTCCGGAACACACAAAAGATACAACATAATGTCTTAGCTCAGAGTCTCAGACATTCTACATACCAGTGGTTCTGCCAAGTAAACCCGCAATATCAAGAATCTTTGTAGTGGCTTCTGAATCCTTGAACAGGTGACAATGTCCTGAAATCAAGTATTCAAACACCATAAATGATATTGTACAGATTTAATATGAATAAAAACTTGGTAATCCAATCGCATTCAAAGTCAATCAGCCAATCATCAATCTCCAATTCCTATCTATAAGTCGTACTATGATTGGTTGGAAGAAACTCAATTAGGTTAAATTTGAGTTGTCAATGCTTAAAGTTGTTATATTTTATCTGAAGACAACCTAAAAGATAGAATCATTTTCCTAGATCTCGTTCGAGAAACATTTTGTTGACTTCACTGCTATTCAGTGTTCTGGAAATAGAAGGGCATTTTGACATCCGAACTTCTAATATATCCAATCATTCAACAATCTGTTCCACAACTGTCGCAAGAAACAAAAGAATGGCAATGTAGAATGGTAAACCAACGAAAAATATTTCAAGCTGACAAACCAAAATCAACAAGGGCTGAAAGAGATGAGGATGAGGATTTTATCCGGTAAATCTCGGTCAAGAAGGCATCATCGAACCCCATCGTGGCGACATCTTCCACCAGGAGCAACGAACGGCTGTCACAAACCCCCACCACTCGCAGAACCAACCCCTGACAAAGAAAGAAGGGTCGGGAGAGGCGGTGTCAGAAGAACGGATGGACAAACGAAGCAGCATCAACAACAACCAGGATGAGCAAACCATCACGAACAGCATTAGATGCGAGAAGGGGAGAGACATGCCCGTTTGGAGTGAAGGTGGCGCGAGGCGACGATGTGGTGCAGGAGATCGCGGCCGACGCCGCCACAGCCCAACAGCAAAACGGGTATGGTCACGGTGGTTATGCCCTCCGTCATCTCGCTTGCCACCGCCTCTCGGCCTCCTTCCGGTCTTCCCTAACTAGCGCAGTACCGGAGTTTAGTTATCTCTAATGCGGAGTAAGAGGCTGAAGAATCCATGGATCCGATCCGATCAGATCAAAATCGGACCGTGTAATGTGAACCAACAAATCTTCATATCATCTGACCAAATTTGTAGCGAATTCCTAAGGTTTTGTGTGTCCAAATATTTGTTTTGTTTCAAAGCAAATATATAATCAAAAGATCATTTTAATATGCATTGGTAATATGTATTTCATAATCTAAATAGATGAGATTTGTAGAAATGGCAAAACGTGCAATCGCCACAATTCCTCTCTTCTTTTCTCTCTGCGTAGTATTTATTCTCTTTTCGGTCTCTCAAGAGGGTACATTCATTCTCTAAAGAAAGAAGATTTCTAATAGAAGATTGCTTATACTTTGTTCCTTACTAGATGACTCTTATCCATACAAGCTTTAGTAAACTGGCATTCAAGAGAAATCAATGGTTCTACTTCATTTTAAAGTGTAGGCAAAACAAACATTCTACAAGAGGTACTAAAAGAGGCACATCCATCTGCATGAACTTGAATGATGGATAATCTAATTAAGTTCTTGAACAGATAGTACAATGTCACAACATAAATTTAGGTGTCATCGCCTTCGGTGGCGTAATTCTTCTGAATTTCTATATAATAACTTGATCCAAAATGATAAATTGACTATTAAATTTAAAGCCAAGATATCAAAGCTATCATCGATATAAACATAAGAAAAATGCAAGCATTGGCTAATCCAGAGTCTCAATTCGCTATCCAACATGGCTTTCATGCCTAAATATGATGAAATAATATGTTTCAGTTATGGAGTACAAAACTACGATTGTATTTTAGTTAATAGACATAATTGCAACATACATTAGCCAACTTCCCAGAAACAGTATCAATAAATTCATCACTATCAGTTGCAGCTGAAAGAATCATACTTAAGTCTTCCATATTCTGGGGAAAAGTAGGTTATGTTTATTATTTTTTCAATGCAAACAAAACCTTGGAAATCTTAGTTTGGTTCACAACTGCATCAGCTAGTCCTAAGGTTCTCCCCCTGACCGACGAAAAAAACCAGTAAGGATTTACTTCCAGATCACCAAACTGATTCATTTCGGCTGTCACAAAGAATCTGAAAACTTATTAAGCCATCATTTTGTTGGTTCCACATGTATATTAGTCCAATCTGCCACAGGAATTTTGGATACTACAGGGTACAGAGTCACCAAAATTTAGTGCTGCTTCATCTAACAAACAGCAGCACTAGCTCTTCTAAGCGAAAAAGTTGGGTTACTTTTTACATTACTGTTCCACTCATAGCCGAGCTGTGCAACCTGTAAAGACATTTTGAATATATACTGCAGATTGTTTGCTGGATACACATGTAAGTTGCTTCTCCAAGGTGCCAAAGAATTTTATCGCATTATCATGGCAGGCGAAAACAATTTAGCGTGTAACCAATATATGGTGTCTTGCATCTCACAGTTTGGAAACACCTCCATTGGTATCTGAATGACATCTCTAATCCTTGAATCATGAGCCCGGTCAACTTGGTAATAATCGATTAGAGCAAGTGCCATGACAAATAAAATCTGGTCACTTGTTATCCAGAAGCATTATGCAGTTAACAGAATCAGATAGGAACACCTTGTTTATTCACCATAAGTGGCATTTCAGCAGCCGTTAACTCATCTGCCAAGTTTGTAACTTCGATCGAGCTACAACCAGGTATTTTCTGCACATCGGTATACTCCATTGTTTCTCTAACTTTCATGGAGTCATTCCATCTATTTCCACTGGAATAGGTGTCGGACAAAAGCATGTAGTTGCCATTGTTACTAGGATCCAATTCATTAAGCTTCTCTGTGGCTATCTCGGCCAAATCCACATTGCCATGTGTGTGGCAAGCTCGAAGCAGTGTCCTCCATATGATTAGATCTGGGGTCATTGGCATCTCCTTGATGAAATTGTAAGCCTTATCCAACTCACCGGAACGACTAAGAAGATCAACGACACAGCCATAGTGCTTCATCTGTGGTTCCAACCCATAAACTTCCTTCATGCTCTCAAAATATTTGAGCCCCTTGTCAACCAATCCACTGCGAGCACAAGCATTCAAGACGGCAAGGAAAGTGACATCGTCAGGCCGGAATCCTTCTCTCAACATATCAGTAAATACTTCTAGAGCACTATTAACATAACCATTAGCAGCAAGTCCAAACACAATGACATTACATGACAATGTATCCTTCTCTTTCATCTCCATGAAGACTTCGAATGCATCCATTATACATCCACATTTTGAGTACATATCAATCAGAGAGTTTCCGACATAGATGTCCGTCCTGATTTTCTTCTTTCGAATGTAGTTGTGGATCCACTTACCTAGGTTGAGTGCACCAAGATGGGCACAAGCTGACAGCACACTGACAATAACAATTTCACTTGGTTCAACCTCTGCCTCCTGCATCTGCTGAAATAGTGCCAAAGCTTCTGAGAAATGGTTTGCTTGGAAGCACCCTGTGATTATCGAACCCCAAGATATCAAATCCCTCTCAGGCATGCTATCAAAGATTCTTCTAGCGGAAACTAAATCCCCAGCCTTAGCATAAGTTGTAATCATAGAATTTAAAGTCATCATATTCTGCTCTCTCATCGCATTAAATATCCTTTCAGCAGAATTTACTAAACCTCGCCTACCGTAATAGTCAATTAAAGTATTTCCCAGGTAAACATCCACCTCTACACTGTTCTCTTCTATATACTTGACCATGGATTCAGCCAAGTCCCACTCTCCCAAGTGAGTGCAAGCAGAAATGACGTTGACCATGGTCACCTTATCGGCCTTGATACCTTCCGCCTGCATCGCTTCAAAAAGACCCAATGCGTCCCTCAAGCGGCCGTGTTGGCTGCACCCACAGATCAATGAGTTCCAGGAAACCAAATCTCGCGCAGGCATTTCCTCAAACACCAAACTTGCGCGACTAATATCCCCGCACACCGAGTAAAGATGAACTAACGAATTGGAAACGAAAACATCCGACAGAAACCCGAGTTTGAGACAATGTGCGTGCACCGTGCTTCCTTCTCTTACAGCTGAGATCCGTGCGCAGGCCTTTAGTGCAAAAGGGAAGGACATGTGATCTTGCGGGACGCCTTGTGCTCGCATTAGGTTGTAGAAAAGGATGGCATCATCGGGCGCTTCACTACGGGCGAATCCTCGGATCATGGTGTTCCAGAGGAAAGTGTTGGGTTCTTGTACTTGTTCAAAGACACGACGGGCGTGGGTCAAGTGAGGCGGGGAGAGAGCATAGGAGATGAGGACCCTGAAAATAGGGGACGATGAGTGCTTGTACAATCCTGTGACGATGAGGTGGGAATGGAGTTTTTTGATGGCTTCCATGGGCGGCAGGTTTACAATGTTTTGTCTCGGTTGCCATCTGAAGTGGGAGGAAACCATGAATGAAATGACCTCCAGGTTCATACCGCGGCTACAGGAAGACACGATTCATGATTTCATAACCATGTGTATATATATATATATATATATATATATATATATATATATATATACCTCTCTTTTTTTCCTCAAAACAGTATTTTAATATAAAAAATATTCAAATTATCCTTAAAAAATTTCACTTGTTACAGTATTTTAGTATATTATAATACTTTTGACTTGTTATAGTGTTTTACCATCTCCCCCTTTTCGATCCTTTCGTGCAGGCGATTGTCTTCCGGTATATGCGTCACAAACAACATCCTAGAAGTCATTCTTCGTTAATGACATATCACAAAAGAGTGTATATCAGTCAACCGTCGACATAAATGAGCCCCTGAAGGATACATGGATCCATCCTAATCAGTCATCAATTTCTCTCCATTGACCGCTCAAATATAAAAGTTATTCTCACTCCAATACTAATTTTACTATCGGAAGGGTTGGGTCGAAAACTTCCTTAATGTTGATCATTTGTGTAAGGATCCTAATGAAACCAAGGTACATCTCGATTCGTCTCTAGAATACCGATGAAGCTCGGACCATCTCGGTCCAATGCGAAATTCACCTTAGGCGAACAAGTAATACCTCGGGATTGCATCAGTTGAATCTCCTCCCACTCCAACCACCTCTCATTATTATCATATGGACCCTGTGGATGAACTTATGTCATCGTGATGGAATCAAGCTATATTGACTTATCAATGATATCAAGACAACACTAAATATAATTGAACTCATCGAGATATGATTTCTATTTTGTTATAGTAAGAAGACAAATAGATGGACTAACCATTATGGTGAGATCGACAACTCGAGCAGAGATCAGCATGTTGCCTTTCATATTAGTGTTGCTGGTTTAGGACAATACTATGTTGCCTTTGGAGCTTAATTAGTGGCCTTCCATTATGTGGCAAGAGATCCAAATTGGAATAGTCCATCCACTATGCAAGCATCAGAGTCCACATACACATATTGTCATGCAATCTTGCATATTTTAATTCCATTCTCTTTGTTCTCAAGCTGGATTCCAACTCTGTGAGAGCTGAAAGCTCAGCTTCCAAATTTAGTTTGTGCATGAGACTCCAGCTTAGTGTTGATTATGGGCGTAGCTGTCGGTAAGGATGTGATGGCATGACACTGTTGACAGAAACAAATAAAATAAGTAAATGTGATTTCCAATTGGCATGTAGCCTTCAAGCTGGATGGATGGGACTATTCAGAAGTTGACTCTCCTTGATTAGGATAAGGAAAGCTCTTCAGGTAGGAATCTGTACAGTCTTTGTTGATGATGTTATAAGACAATCTCAAAGTACACATGTAATTTTACTTTTATTTTCCGTGGTATCCATAGAAATATTATGATCATTGGACTGGGAAGAGTGTATTGCCTCTATCACTTGATATGCAAGAGAATGGTCCATTGCATAATCGTTGCAGGATAGCTAAATGGTAAAGGGGAATATATAGTTATTTGCAACCAAAAAATAAATAGATTGAGTTGCTGTTTGCTTGTCTCCATGTATGATCGCTGCCTATATAAAGATATAAAGTGGAGAAGGGGGAATATGTTGGGAAGTCAACAAATGAGAGGAGATCACAATTTGATTTTGACTTACTTATAACCCAATTGGATATGCGATGTTTCAAATCACAGATCCACACGCATCAGCTCAATTATTTTTGACATGTTGATAATATACTCTGATCACTTAAACTTTTACAAATGAATTATTATTTGAATGACTTGGCGTTGATAAAAAAAACCATCTTTTTAATCTCTAATTGGTGAGGGCCTATACGTCAAAGTATTCCGATGATTATTGTCTAAAAGAAATAATTACTTAAAATTTTTAATATTATATATTAAAAAAATAGATAAATTTTTTTTCGTGTTAAGTCAAAATTTAGTTGTCCAAGTAGGATGTGAATTCAGAAGTAACAAAAGTTCTATTTCGTATTTATTTCTGAATGGTGTGGAGAAACGTCAAATCTCTGGGGTGTATATAAGAAAATTCTTATGTTTGAATTGAATGATGAGGTTGTTATAGTGAATGCACAAAAGATTTATAAATTATTATGTGTGAAGAAACGTACACGATGAGTATTTTTATAATGTGGTTTTAGGTTCGTTATGCTTATAGATGGATATTAATATCGAGGATGGTTACACATCTCTCAACCCTAATGAAGTTATATTATGTTCAATTCATAGCACATGCGATAGTCGTGATGTTGTTGTTAATATTCGGGGAACATTAGTCATATACGATTAAAATGATAAGGATACGATACCAAAATATTGATCATATCATTATTTTCCTATCATTTATCCCTCGTTGAGTCTTGACGAGCGTAGCGAAAGCGAGGCATGATCAGATTCTCACTTTACTATCGATACCAATAAAAATGGGTAATTATTTATCCATCATCGAAGTGAGGGTTTTGGACCGTTTCAATCATGTTATCGTCAAATAGTACATTGTGGATCGTATCGATTGAATCATGTCAAATGTTTTATCGTCGAAAGAGACACTTTAAGCTGTTGAACTGTGCTATCATTGAATAAAATACTTTGACTATCTTATGTTTATCTACCCTAAAATCTTCCATGCACATGAGATCATAATTCCTTTTTTTTTTGTCATTGAATGAGACATTGTTGCTGGATTGGTTGAAAGGAGAAAGAATGATCCCTTTTTATTTTTGCCTCCAGTCCTCCTGTTGTTTCAATGCAGGAATCACTCAACCAGTAGCTTTCCCAACAACTACTACATGGGTTTTTTTGCTTCACGGCCTCATAGTGGGAGGACTACTTGGAAGGGGAGTGACTCCTATGCCTCCATGTGAGAGCCTCTGACAGCCATCAGTAGCAACCCCAACTTTAAAGCGGTGTTGTTCCCCGTCGGCCCCACGAGAGAGAGAGAGAGAGAGAGTCCTCTTCAGCACAATGTTCTGATTCCATGCATGTGGCTGGAGAAAAGGCTACTATGCCTCCCGCCATGATTGCCAAGCTAATCCAATGCAGATGTTTGAGATGGGGAAGGCAAAACTTTCAAAGAGAGATCATTCGGGCGTTGGTGAACTGAGAGTACTATGGATCGCATGGCAATTATGGTGGGATGGAAATCTGGTGATTGAGAACACATCCAAAGGCCACACATTTCTGATGGGTGTGTACTAAGTGCAGAGTGCACATCAGGGCAGCGATTAGTGGCTATCTTATTCTCGGCGAAAGCAGGAGCAAATGGATAGGATCTGCTCCAGCTGAGCACAGTGAACCGCAGATAAGATTAGATTCAACAAGCGTCTCTCTCAAAAAGGAGGATTCAGAGGGAGAAAGATGTACTTGGTGGCACTCATTTACGACTAATTCGGAGATGATGAGAGAAGAAATCGAAGGAAAATGTTAATCTTCTGTGCTCCGACTTGCCATTGCTTCTAAATTAATAGAGTCGATGTTGGAGAGCATTATGTGTTTGATTGTGACATAATTGCTTGTTAATGGACGTCGATCTCACAATGGCCATTTGTCACGGTTAAAGAAGGAGCGACAGGACCAACATGGAGAGCGCTCAGAGGGGGACCCGGCGCACGACGAATGGGGGTGTAAAGACGGGGAACCTGGCAGCAATGGAGAAAGGACTGATGGCGTATGTGTGAGAATGAGAGCAGGGCCAGAGGACGAAAGAAAGAGAAGGCAAGATTGGAACTTTGAGCTTATCCATGGGAAAGAACAATGGAGACACTTCCGGCCAGCTGCTAGTAGCCACAGCGGAGGAGGAGGAGGAGTCGCCGCTGGGTGGATGGTGGCGGACGTGGTGACCGTAGCGAGCTGAGCTCCACCAGTCCAATCAAAGCAACAACCACCACCAGTAGCAGCAGCAGCACCACCTCGGGAATGGAGTCACCGCGGAAGAGAGAGAAAGGGAGGGGCGCACTCCGGTGAAACAGCGAGGAGAAAAACAAGGGAAAGCAGCGTTCTTTTTCTCTTTGAAATTGAGAGTTTGTAGCTGAGCCGAGCCCTCTCTCTCCTCTGTTCTCAGCGTCTGGGAACGCCAGTGGAGAGTCTTGCATTAAATTGGCAGCAAAAGAATCGTTTATTTTCTTTCTTCTTTCTTTTATTTTCTTCTTTTTCCTTTGTTTTCTTCTCGCTTATCCTCTTTCTCGCTGAACACTGTCCCCCTCCCTTCCTTTTAAAACCAACGCCAAAATTGTTCGCTTTCCTTTTACATCTGTCTTCCTTACCTTTTCCTACTTCTCCCTCTTCTTGTCAAAAACACAAAAAGTGGGAACTTGGTGGCAATAGCTCCAAGGTCGTGTTTGTGGGAGATTTGGTTGCTTAATCGAACCAAATGGACGCCTTCGAGGCGACTCAGGTGGTATTCTCGCGGATTCAGAGCTTGGATCCGGAGAACGCCGCCAAGGTCATGGGGCTCTTGTTGATCCAGGACCACGGCGAGGAGTTGATAAGGCTGGCCTTTGGCCCCGACGCGCTTCTCCAGTCGGTGGTCCTCAAGGCCCGGAAGGAGCTCGGCCTCCTCCCGCCGGCCACTTCCCCGTCCGCCGCCGCCAGCGCCGCTCCTTACGCGTCCCTCCTCGGCCGGCAGGGTTTTTCTGCTCGGTTCTTCGGCGGCGGCGCTGGCCCCCTCGCCGAGAGCTCGTCCCCCTCGTGGGCTCCGCCCTCCGTCTTCTCCCGCACCAATAGCAACGCTGGTGGCGCCGGCGATGAGCTCCAGAGCTCGGATGAGCTCGAGAACGCGAGCAATCCGGCGCCGACGCAGTTCTATGACGGTAGTGGCGATGGAGCGGATCTTATAGACGAGTTCCAGCTACAGGATCAACTCTCCTTTTTGAACGATGGCGCAGCCACTGCCGCCCACGGCCTCCAGATCGGTCCAAAGAGGGACCTTTTTTACCAGGAGCTGGACGGGAACTTCCGAAGCCCGAGCAGCCACGGGGAAAACGCGCTCTTTCCTTACTCCGGTGGCTGGGCCTCTGCTGCAGGGAACCACCGCCGGAGCTGCTCGGCCACTGACAACTACCTCGGCTCGGAAGCTGCCGGGTTGGGGTGGAAGCCCTGCCTCTACTTTGCGAGAGGGTATTGCAAGAACGGGAACAGCTGCCGCTTTCTCCATGGGCAACCAGACGACTCCAACGCTGCCATGGCCGGCGGCGGCACGGTGGACGCCGCTCTTGAGCAGCAGTGCCAGGAATTGCTGTTGAGGTCTAAGAGCCCGAGGCAGTTAGCGGCGTCCGCCTTCCCTTACTCCCCCACAGGGTCGGTGCCGGCGTCGCCTTCAGGCACGAATAAAAGCATGAACTTTCTCGTCCAGCAGCAGAGTGAGAGTCAAAGGTAGCATTTTTAACACCAAACCGTTGCAGCCATTGCCGGTGTATGGAATGGATTAAGTTTAGGTAAATCGAATATGAACAGGGCGATGGCAGCCGCGACGGCTGCAGCTCTTATGCTGGGAGGCAATGGGAGCCACAAGTTCATGGGGCGACCTTGGATGATGGAAAAGAGCGATTTTGCTACCGGCATGGCAAATCCTGGCTCAAGGCAGATCTACCTCACATTCCCAGCCGACAGCACCTTCAGGGAAGAAGACGTCTCCAATTACTTCAGGTCATTGTTCGATGAAGTGTCCATGAGAAACCATTTTTAGCTGCTCTCATTCTTTTTCGCTTCTAATGGTGGAAATGTTTTGGCTTGTCGACCAAATTGCAGCATCTACGGTCCGGTGCAAGACGTAAGGATCCCTTACCAGCAGAAGAGAATGTTTGGATTCGTGACCTTCGTCTACCCAGAGACAGTAAAGCTAATCTTGGCCAAAGGCAACCCCCATTTTGTCTGTAATGCTCGAGTTCTCGTCAAGCCTTACAAGGAGAAGGGCAAAGTCCCCGACAAGTACAGGCACTCTTTCTTCCCATCTTTCTCACCACCCCTTACCACTTCTTTGTAGATGCAGGGATTTAATTATGTGTAGACTTGTTCCTCCACATTTGTCCAGAAAGCAGCAGCAACCGCAAGCTGAGAGAGGTGACTTCCCTGGGTGTACAACTCCTACTGGCTTGGACACCCGAGATCCCTTTGACTTCCCGCAACTTGGTAAGAAGAACATCTCTGGCGCCGCCATGTCCATCGCTTCAGTCTCACTCGCATTGAATTCTTAACTTCCCACCCGACGCATGCATTTGTTCTTTACTCATTGATCTTTTGGTTCATCTTAGGATCTAGGATGATGTTCAACAACAGCATCAACCAGGAGGCACTGCTGAAGAGGAAACTAGAGGAGCAGAAGCAAGTAGCAGAACTCCAACAAGCGATCGAGCTACAAAACCGGCGATTCATGGGCCTGCAGGTCCTCGACCTCAAGAACCGAAACCACTTCAATTCCATCGCTACCACGACCACCAACAATATTACCAGTCCTATCATTGCCACGACTCAATCTAATGGTGGAAGTAGCACTTCCCAGGAAGAACCAACATGCCAAAGTGAGGACTTGTCCCAAAAAGAAACGATGATCTTGCATTAGGTTAATTCTTCTTTCATGCTCCAACAATTGACTTCGACAACTTTTCTGTTTGTAGATAAGAACTCGAATCCTGTTGCAGCAGCAGCTGCTGTTTCAGTGGCAGCAGAGCCACTGCAGAAGGCTGCTCAGCAGTCGGCAGTCAAATCACAGAAGCCTGATTCTGTTGATAAAAGAGAATCTTGTGACGGTGAGCCAACCTGCAAAGTTGCAGATATTGGCTTCCAACAAAGGTAATTGAGCTAATTCCTCGCACTTCTTTCTGTGATTTGATTTGTCTTTCCCCCATTGCTCTCTGGTGCATTTGCTGCGCACCTGCAAATGCATTAAATACTCCTAGAAAGGTGTTAGAAAAGAAGAGGTTGGAAGAAACAAAGTTCCGTAATCGATTGGCTGTTTCATTTAAATAATAGCTGCAGCAGCGTGGAGCATAACCTGCCGGATAGTCCCTTTGCATCACCCACGAGAGCTTCTTCTTCTTCTTCTTCTTCTACCTTCATGGGACCCGCTTTCTCAGCTGCACTGCCTGCCGAAGAAAACCTAGTCGAAGCTGCTTCGCTCTTCGGTACTGGCAACAACCGACTCATCTCCTCCACCCTCTTCCCGTCCACCACCACCACGCTTGACATGCCATCCCTCAACGCCTGCTTCTTCCATTTGCCCAGGTACGTGCTTCGTCCAACTCCTGCGTCTTACCACGCCATCACATCCAAGTTTCAGTAAGTTGAATCCATTGCATTGTCACCATGTCATCAGGCTTTCATCTGACCAAGGAGCTGTAGGAATGTGAATAATGGAGTGAGTAACAATCTTTTTCCACCATTAATTCTTCAATCATCATAACTCCGTAACCTCTGATCGCTCTTTTGTCATCATGCTGTGTGCAGGAAGACCATGAACTTTTGGAAAGAGAAGGTAAAGTATACTTGGTAACGGAGTTATAGGTTGTTTCCCTAATCCTTAGTATGGAGTTAAAGATCACTGTTATCCTTTTTAGGTTTAGCCATAGATTACATATAGAGAGAGAGAGAACTACGTACCTTCATTCCCTTCACACCCAAGAAAAAGGACCATAAGCTATATCATCAAAGTTGTATTACCGTAGTATCATCGTACTTCTACTACGAGTTATGGTTGTGAAGTTGCCCTTCACCTTCCCCACAAGCAGCGAGTACAGACACCAAACAGAAGAAGACAAAGGCCACACTTGACATCAGGAAAGGACAGCAGCGGTAAGGACCGAGCTATCAGAGAGGAGAACGTGAGAGAGAGAGAGAGAGAGTGGAATCATCATCATCACACCATGACCCACTGTCCTTTCTCCTGTATCCTTCTCCTTTCTCGCTAAGCTTTTCCTTGTCTAATTCTTTTTCTTTCTCTCTTTCTTTCTTTCTTTCTTTCGAGTGTTACTGTAGAATGTCACAAAGAAAAGCAAAGGAAACCGACAAAAAGTTGCTGCTCTTCTTTTCTTCTTGTCTTGCCATGAAAGCTTTGTTGAGGTTTTACTGCCCGTCAAAGTGTCTAACCTTGTCCGGAAGGGGGTAAATAAAAGGAAACCCTGTCAGCAGTATCATCAGCTCTGCATGCCATGGCATACGTACGGTCACGAACTCTGACCACATCGTCTCTCTCTCACACTCTCGCTGTCTTATCTTTGGCGAATCCAATAGGAGAGCTGATGTGGAGCCCAGGTCGATGCCCTGTCAGCCAACCGGAGTCGGTGACGGGCCAACGTTGCTGACTTTTCAAAATCGCTGACAGGCCAACCTCACATTGGGGCCCACGTATGGTCCTTTTCATGATCTGTCAGTGAATGAGTGCGGGTAAAGAAATGGCGTAAATTATCGATATTATGTTGATGGTTGGTGAATAGTATATGCATGTGTTTTCTCGCTGCTCATCGATGGCGAGGTCGAGTTAAGGCTTTGGAAGCACAGCAGTCTATAAGTAGGGATGACGGAGCTTAAGAGAGAGAGAGAGAGAGAAGTTGTGTTCTGATCACCGACGATGGTGATGGGGAGTGACATGAGAGCGGTGATTGAGACGTAGCGGAAACAGCGGGGAGTTACGGATTGCTGATAATTCCCCTATAATTCGTTTTGACATTAAGATTGATGCCGTAATGTTGAGGTAACATCTCATTCTCAATTTCTTTAGAAAAAATAATATATATATATATATATATAATTTATAAAAATGACTACAAAATTCGTACAAGATATTAGAATGGACTAATAAAAATTAAGAGAAAAAAAAGTAATTTTCCTCTCTAGACTCTCTCTTGTAGTCAAGAATAAACTAATCTATAATCTAATTTCTTCTCTAAGAATAATAAGTATATTGTATTAGATTATAAAAAAATAGATTTAATATATATATATATATATATATATATTATAATTAGAAGCAATAAATATTAATTAATTACTACCATAAATCTCAAAAGCTCAATTTGTTAGAAAAAAAGTCACATATATTTATAAAATTTAATGAGAATTTTTTGTTTTTGCTAAAGTGTCATGTAAGGAAGCCCAAATTACATTACCTAATTAGCAAGTTAGCATTTACCCTATAAAGTAGGATTTTGTAGCAACATTCCACGTTCAGAAATTAATATAAAAATTTACATACAAATTAAATTAGACCAAAATAAAAATTAGTCTCAGTAGATGTAATTCTTGAAGGACCAATTCTTACCGCAATCGATATCATTTGCAATATATATATATATATATATATATATATGTATCCTTCATGTCATAAATTTGAATAAAACTATATTATATGTCTTGAGCATCCATTACGACCGAATTCATGTTTGCTTAGGTAACCAAATAAAATTCTCCTAAATGCATGATTCTTCTAATGATAATAAACAATGACCATACTTTCTCTAATAATTACATGTTAACATTATGCATAGTATACGGTTCATGTCCAAAGAGGATTATGTTCAAAGATCTATTTTTAATTTCAAATTTATTTTCAAATATCCAATGTCGATCATGCATTAAATATGGAGGTGTCAGCAATTATAATATTTTTGAAATTGAATTCATGTAGATAGTGATAAATGAGGAAGAGTATTTTCCTACTCTTCTATTTATTTATAGGGATTAGGGGACACATTTTGAAATAACTTATTCATTATCATGCACATATTCAAGATTTGTACATATGAAATTATACTTCTTGATCCTACTAGTTTTAAGATATTATACTGGTTCTGATCCATTCTCATTTTCACACAAAGCTGATCTATAGTTAGTGTTTTTATAAAAAATCCCTAAAATTTTATTTTTCTCGTACAACGCTTCTTATTTTCTAGCACTGACCTCTACTTCGCCTCAGTTCTATCGTCTCGTCGCCTTTCGCTTTTCTTCGTTGGCTCCCTCATCTTATATGATCATCGTATAAGAAGGTTTACTATCTCGTCTTTTTTGTCGATTCTCTCGTCTTCCTCTCTAGCATTGACCTTACTCACATTGTGACTCTCATATTCCCTAACTCTTTTGATTAACATGTTAGATTAAGAGTAGTAGGTGTTAGATGCCCGGACTCATGATAGAGGTTGTAGATGGGTGACCAATAGAGACTAGAAATAATTTCATCTTTTAGAACTTCAAATAAAAAGATAAAAAAAACTTATTATTATTTTTTTTATAATTTAGCATTCATATATATATATATATATATATATATATATATATATATATATATATATATATATATATATATATATATATATATATTCTGCATAGATAATTTCCTAATATAGTATACAGGTTGTTGATCTTCGACCATTGCGGCCACCCTTCACCTTCAATCTCCTCCAGTCTCGCCTCGTACGCTTTATGTGGGAGAAGACCGCGATATGAGGAGAACCAGTGGAAGGGAGAGTGGCCTTTGAACGGGCGGTTGGAGGTCCAAGTTGCCGATCTCAGCTTGCTATCCCCCTCCTCGTTCCACCCCTCTATATAACCAGCTCGAGGTCATCCCGCAAAGATCGAAGCTCTCCCCGGTTGGCCTTCTGGTAGTTCCTACCGCTACCACTTCATCTTCCCCAGTCGCTGACCGGGATCTTCCAATGGCCTCCCGCTAATTATATCCTATCCTTCCAAGGTCTGTAGCTAATAGAAGCAGAGAGAAAGAGAGAGTTTGTTAACAGAGGAAGAAAGATGTCGCGAGCCGTCGTCGTCGTGTTCATCGCCGTCTTATCGCTCCTGGGAACCTCGGCCGTCCTCGCCGAGGACCCTTATCTCTTCTTCACGTGGAACGTCACCTACGGCACCGTGTCTCCCTTGGGAGTCCCTCAGCAGGTCATCCTCATCAATGGCGAGTTCCCCGGCCCTAATATCAACTCCACCTCCAACAACAATCTTGTCATCAACGTCTTCAACAACCTCGATGAGCCCTTTCTTTTCTCATGGTATTTACTACACTCAATTATGTGCATTTTATGGCACATATGAATATGACAATGCGCATATATTTACTGTGTGAAGGAATGGGATTCAACAGAGGAAGAATTCGTGGCAAGATGGAGTCTCCGGTACCAGTTGCCCCATCGCTCCCGGCCAAAACTTCACCTACCACTTCCAGGTGAAGGACCAGATCGGCAGCTTCTACTACTACCCATCCTTGGCCATGCACAAGGCGGCCGGCGGCTTTGGCGGCCTCCGGATCAACAGCCGTCTCCTCATCCCGGTGCCGTTCGACCCCCCGGCCGACGACTACACCGTCATGATCGGTGACTGGTACACCAAGGACCACAAGACACTTGCTCGGATCCTCGACACGGGCCGCAGCATCGGCCTCCCCGCCGGCGTCCTCATCAATGGCAAGGCCGGCAAGGACGACGAGCCGCTATTCGTGATGGAGGCCGGAAAGGTGTACCGCTACCGCGTCTGCAACATTGGGACCAAGACCTCCCTCAACTTCCGCATCCAGGGACATTCCATGTTGCTGGTGGAGATGGACGGCTCTCACACCATGCAGAACACGTACGAGTCCCTCGACATCCACGTCGGCCAGTGCTTCTCCGTCCTCGTCACCGCCAACCAGGCCCCCGGGGACTACTACATGGTGGCCTCCACTCGGTTCTTGAGGAAGGAGCTCACCGCCACCGGCGTGATCCGCTACTCAGGCTCCCACACCCCGCCATCGCCCGTCCTTCCCAAGGCCCCCTCCGGCTGGGCGTGGTCGCTTAACCAGTGGCGGTCGTTCCGGTGGAACCTCACGGCCAGCGCCGCCCGGCCGAACCCCCAGGGGTCCTACCACTACGGCAGTATCGACATCACCCGCACCATCAAGCTCGCCAGCTCGCGCGCCATCATCGCTGGCAAGAACCGGTACACGCTCAACGGCGTGTCGCACGTGGAGGCCGACACCCCGCTGAAGCTCGCAGAGTACTTTGGCATCGGCGGCAAATCCTTCAAGTACAACCTGACCAGCGACGAGCCCCCATCGGGCGGAGCTCCGGCCATCCTGGCCACCAACGTCATCACGATCGAGTTCAGGACCTTCGTGGAGATCATCTTCGAGAACCCTGAGAAGAATGTGCAGTCCTACCACTTGAACGGCTACTCCTTCTTCCTCGTGGGGTACATATCTTTCTCATACCCGCAGACGTAACTCTGATATACAAATCTTTCTCGCTAAGATCGACCATTGCTGGTGGACAACAGAATGGGGCCAGGCAAATGGACGCCGGAGAGCAGGAAGACCTACAACCTTCTCGACGCGGTGAGCAGGCACGCGGTGCAGGTTTACCCTAAGTCGTGGGCGGCCATCATGCTGACGTTCGACAACGCCGGGATGTGGAACCTCAGGTCGGAGCTGTGGGAGAGGCGCTACCTGGGCCAGCAGCTCTACATCAGCGTCCAGTCGCCGGCGCGGTCACTCAGGGATGAGTACAACCTGCCCGACACGGCTTTGCTCTGCGGAGCGGTCGAAGGGCTCCCCAAGCCCGCTCCGTATACTTAAGAAGCGCCATAGATTGGTGCCCTATGATTGATCGCGTGGTGAGAGTGTGAGAAGCTTAAATTGATCAACCTCGTGTACGTTATGAAATATTCTCTTCTCTCGATCTTAATGGAGATTTTTATGATTGATTACTGTTGTTGTTTCCTGAGATTGAACATTGCGATTTACTTATCATGACTCGAAAAGAATGATAATAAAAATAATAATAATAAAGCGATGTTGCTCCAACATATTCTTTTTTAAGTAAATTGAGCAACAATCTTTAAATTTATTAATGATATCTTGACACAATGGTAAAATAGAATTCATTTATCATCGACTTAGCTTTTGTCTAATTAGTATAGGAGTCAATTTTTTTTACATCCCTTAAGAATTAGTAAAAGAAAATCCAATTAATAAAACGTGAAAACTCAAATCCAAGTAAACATTATGAATGGTCGCAAAGGCCTAAGACAATCCGTTGCACCTAAAAAAATTTTATGAATAAGTGCTCATATGACATTGATGTAGAATTGAGTAATGATCCAACCCAAGATACTACCCCAAAAACTCATCTATACATATGCTATCTGAGTTGCTCCAATATATTAAGATTAAATTTTTAGCTCTAATGTGTCACTCGAGTAGCCAAGACTTTCATTAGTCACATAATTTTCATTTGTACTAGATAGACATAAATATCAATAATAAAATAGTTTAAAGATAGAGGTTAATTTGATTCTTATAAAATCTTGATTCTCATACTCAATCGATATAAGAATAGACAATGTCATTTTATCATTATCTCTTGTAGGGAGCTTGTGAACAATTATTCATTTTAAATAAATCTCACATCATTTTACTCAAAGAATCCAAAGATGTGATAGACATGATACCTCTTTTAAGATGATGGTCCTATTACTCCACAATCATACAAGATTAAACTAATTTATTTTACTAATATAATCGACCTGAATCATTTTAATAATACTACTATCTCAACTCTAAATAGATAACTTTCTCTCTTGTGAATGATATAATCAAAGTTCAAATGCTTATAGTAGAGCACTACTTGGATTACTCTCCTTTGTATCGACGTCGATTCTAATTGTAATTAGAGTGGATATTGCGTAAAAGAGATTAGGTTCAAATTTAGGCATTTATCCAAGATGATGTAGATCAATCGAATGAGGTTGTCTTGGCACTTCAAGTGTGATTTTCTAAACGCCTATTGCTATCAATGCTTAATTTGATTGATCATTTCCTATCGTCTTACAGGAAAAATCAAACATTCCATAAATTACACCTGATCTCCCAAGGCACGACTACCATAGAAAAAGCATATAAATTCAAATTTACTCGAGATCTAAACACGTTTAAGTGGATCAGATGATTTGGATATCACAGAATGACAACAGACAAGTAATTGAATCAAGACTTAGTTAAGAGAGAGATTGTGGTTGTTCGACACATTATGAATCTGAGACCAGTCAGATCCAACGTTTGAGCGCGTCGAAAGTTCGATGTCGGGAAATGAGAGGGTTCGATTGTGAATCCAATCGAACCTGAACCCAACTAAAGTTTCTAGTTTTCGGTCAGATTCAATATCAAATCCAGTGAAATGGATACTTGAAATTATTGATACACCAAAGACTCTGAACCCACCCGCCGTCATGCGCAACTGAGTACACTACTCTTGAAAACTTACCAAAGCCTAGTCATTTCTTTATGGTGCATCTTCCGCCTGGATCGAACTCACCGGAGCTGATCACAAGACGTGCAAGAAATGACATATACTGCATATGAGATGGACATAAGAACATCAAAATACAAAATCGTTTGACTACCAAGTTTACCACACAAGTTTGTCGAGGATGAAGACCCGTCTACGTGCACTTGACAGACAAAGAATTACTAATAGGAAGACGCCGACTACACCCTTATTGCAAAAGAAAATGGAACAACAAGGGTTGGGAAAAAAAATAATAGGGGGAAAAAATAATAAATCTACAGTGGTCCAAGGATGGCATCAATCCAATTTGAGGTGCCACCCCATTAATCTTCAGACTATATATAACAAATGAATGATGGATGCAAACCAGCTAATACGTGAACTTACCTGAAACACATTGTACAAGATCAACTCTTGTAGCCTTTATCTTCCTACGCCTTTCTCTGCGGTGAAGAATCTTAGAGTTAAACCAATGCTCGCCTTGCTCGATGGCCGCTGCATAAGGACGAACGTTCCTTTCCAATTTTATTGGTGACACTTGACAGTTGAAGCATCTGATGTTTCTGCTTTAGTTGCAGACACAACAGCAAGCAAGTTTCCTCGGCTCCCCTTTTGCTTCAATTCTAATACTGTTTCTCGCAGCTGAAGCTATGGATTAACGTTGCACTCATCCATAAATCGCTCTTCTTGTGTGAGGTACTTCTTCCAGTATTTTTTGTACTTGGGAATGCCTAGATCAAGCCAAGGCTTCATGTTGCCATTATAATGCAATGCTGCCACATTTTCTATGGTGTCTTCAGGGACTCCATAATCATGACCGAGCCCTTGCTGAACCAATGCATCATCTAGAGCATATATCTGACCATGGAAAGAAAGTAAACTTGCTGGGAGTGTTGCAGCCCTCCACCCCGCCTCATTTTCATGTTGCAACTGTTATAAGCAGAAAAAGAACAAGATAAGAATTAGATGATGGATAATAGTAAGAATATTATGTCTAATGCTTGAATTTAATGAACTAGAAAAAAATTAGGCACACCAAAAAAATTTTAGACTAGTAAGTACAAATCCAGAAAAACCTGATCATTAGCAAACAAATCTTTTTATACTGGTACCACAACTGAAATTTGGAGTAAGCCAACATCTGATTTATAGCAATTACCTGATGGAGAAACCTTCTGTAAATTCCAGTGATATCATGTTCTCTCCATTTCTCCAAGTCAACTATGTTTAGTCCAGACATCCAAGCACAAGAATTACTCTCATACCCACTGGTGCCCAAGTACGGTTTCAGCTGACCCAATTTGACCCCACAAAATTGTGTCGCACCATTTACTTTTCCTCCCAAGTCAAGATTCCACAAAAATGATATGTCCTTCTGGACAACCACATCATCATCCAAAAGAATTACCTTCTTTAGATTCTTGAATATATCAGGGAGAAGAAAGTGGGAATGACCAAAAATTGAGAGGTACTTGGTTCTCATCTGCAAAGGGGTTGGTTGAGAAATAGCCTGAGAAGAGAGACGAAACTCCTCAGACACTGACAGCTCTGCCAAATCCAAGTTGCCAAAGAGATTAGCCTTAAGCTCATCAAAGTTTTGGATGTGAATGGTCGCCTTTCTGTATGAATTTCTGGCAAACCAATGTTTCATGGAATAAAAGTTCTCTTTATCAGTGATCACATGGAAAACTATGGTATCAGATTCCTGTAACAAAATGAAGATAAGTCACTGATAAACAATAGAATAAGATATTCACCATTCAAATTGTAGATCAACAGGACCAGAACACCGTACCTCAGAATTCATAACGGTAGAGTTGATAGTTACCGATAATGCAAGTATATTTCTGGAAAAGATAACATAGTGCTGAAGATTTGGACTGTCAATTTTGTGAGCAAATGGATGCTCCATATCTGATAATGGTGATTTGAAATATTCTACTGTCAGTCTCATGGAAAGGCAATGGAAACTTTTGGACATGGTCTGGACACCAAGTTGATATAGGAATGCACTTTGCTTCATATGAAAATGAGTTTCATCTTCTGTCAGATCAAGTATCTGTCTAAGTTTCCTGTCAACATTGTTGCAATCAACACTGCATGACTTGGCTTTTGCAATCGCCTCATTCAACCTTTTTATATTCTTCCCCACACTGAAAAGAAAATTCTTTGATCTTTAGAACTAATTCTAAATGATAAAAGAAAGAATGATGAATGCAATATCTTAACGAGATTTTTCATAGTCTAATCTCATGAAAGTTTCAATGACCAGGTTCAGAGCAAAACATACTGGTTATCTTATATAACCACAAAAGCATTTCAAATTTGGGGTTCTTTATAACCTTCTGCTCGGGATTGTGGTTGGTGGGTGGGTTTCAATGTTTAACTTCTGTTAACCACAAATTAAGTATTCAACATATTAATATCAATATTAGAGAACCAAAACCAAGAGAGATGAGATATAATGTTTAGAACAGGTCTAATCCTGGCATTGCATTGTGTTTTATTCTCCACACACTTGAAACAACAAGATAGTTTGTTGCCAGGTTTTGGGGGTCAGTTTTGTTTTGACAGCAAAATTAAAAGATGTTCTCGTCAAAAGATGTTTCAATCAAAGGAATGAAGCTTAAATGAAACCGTAAAGCAAATCCTCTTTCTTCATTGAGTGACAGAAAATTTTAATCAGCATTCCATTTCAGAATCGTTGGCATAGCTCAAATTTCTGCTTTAGAGATAAATAGCACATCATATATGTCAATATCGTACACATAGAACTCATATTAAGGCCAACCAGCTTGGATCAGAAGGAAAATAATACCACAGAGGAGATGAAAGGATAGAGAGAGTGTGTGAGTCCTTAGGCTCTCAAGACAAGAGAATTTTCTAGAAGCCCCTCTTTAGAAGGCCTTTCCTGTAAAGGTCCTCCACAAAGTTAGATCAGATGAAACCTCTTTACCATCAATGCCATAAGAAAGTCCAAAATTCAAGAATAAAAATGTAGTCTGTCATGAATTAGGTGTAAGCAAGAGGAGAAAGCAGAAAAGCATAGGTAAATTAAAAAAAGGAGATGCTGGGAAGAAAGAAATTAGTGGAATCAACTAAGAAGATTATATTTTATTTAAAATAACCAATACATACTTCAGAATTTTCAGTAAACCCGAGCTACAAGACATGAAGTAGGTTGGCAATTTGGATCTTTTCTTGCCATTCAGCACTACTAGGGAAATTGAGGCAATTTGGCAAGTTGTCTAGGCTTCAGATCAAGCATGATAGTCACAGCAAGGAGCAACAAACTCTTGCCACTGCTGAACATCTGAAGGGAAATTGGAGTGGAGAAAGATGAAATTGGAGAGAAGAAAGACCATGGAGAAACAAGACATCAATAATATGGGAGGTGCATTTTAATTTTAACTAAAGAAATATTTCCACTGTTTTTTGAGTTTCTCTTTTCTATTTTTCTTTTCTCTTTAGAAACTTCAACCCTCTCACTCAACTAGGTGACGATTTTTCTCATTTCATTATTGTGGTTGATTGTGGAAAAGCCACCAAAAGTATATTGCTCCAACTTTCTGTGAGAAAAAACACCAAAAGTTTGTGGATTGCAAAAAAGAATGGATGTACCATCAAACTAAGCAAACAAATGTAAGGATAAACTCATGATTCCATTGGGTAGAAGCAAGTTGAAGTTGCTCCAGTCAGACATGACTCAGTAAAACTGATAAAGACAAAACAAGGTTACCAACTGGATTTGGACCATCTCACAATAGCATCAAGAACTAGGTTGCCCTTTTACACCACTATAACTCCACTCCATTATAGGCATATATCTGATATAGTTCATAATTAACTTATGTATACTTATTAGGACAAGACTTCCTAGAATATTTGGACATTTATAAGCTGGGACTACATTCTTTATCATGAAGAACTTATGAATTAACTCATATAATACAGGGAACCAAAAGTTCTAAATCCTGAAGCAAAAAATCCAGCAATAATAAGAGATTACTTACAATGGTGGAAGATCAGGATCAGAAACTGCTTCACTAAGCATGCGCTCATGATCCTGAATTTTCAGTTTCAGTTCACGTGTTAGGTTTTCTTGACCCTGAAGTTTTGCAATGCTCGGATAGTAAGCTCTTGCCACGAAAAGCTGATCCTTCAATCTCTTCACAACAGAATCTTTCATTACTTCCCTGTGTTCTCTGGACCATAGGCAATAGCTTCCAAATTCAAGTTCACAGGAGCTCTCTGTCTCATAAGCATTTGAAGCTTTGTCACGGTTCTTCTTTCCATCTTCCCCACCAATCTGTAACAACATAATAATTATATACTCAGGAAAGCATAGAAATAAAAACCATAAGGCATCAAGAGCTAGAATCAGTTCACATACAAGGCATAAAACAAGGTCAAATTACAATATGTGTCAAAATAAACAAAAGGAAAATTAGCATATTACTTAATAATACAAATAATAAGCGTGCAACTTTGCTACACTTACTAGTCAGTTGGTTAAATCAGCCACCGCAATACTAAACACAAGATTGTGTAAATTTCTAAAGGTATCTAGATTTCTTACTCTATTACTCAGAGATGAAGGTTCCTTCGGAGCAACATTATTTTCTGTAAGTGGACCTGCACATGATTGGTACATGTTTCCATGGTTAAAAAAAGCGCTATGGAACAAAAGAAATGATACATCTTTGGGTACAACGAGGATCCACATGTAGTTATCCCGAGTTACATACCTTTCGATATGGATGCCTCATTCTTTGTTATAGGCTGAGAGGTATGGTCCTTTGGTTGCAAAGTAGATGGTGAACTACCAGTGTTGTTGATTCTCATGTATTCATCAGGTGACACACTATTAGCATCCTGATACAAAAGCAATTAAAAATTTCTTTTTTCAGAAAACCGTAGTCAACAACATAAGAACTTGAATAAGTTTTACCTCTGGAATTTAATTTTTTTTTCCCTGTCTATAGGTACATTATAAATTTTCCAAGATTCAATTTTCAGATTTATATGTATCCTAAAGATTAATCATGCATAAAAAATGGCATAATTTTAGAATTGGAGATGAAAAATGAGGAAAAATATATTAAAGGAAACTTTTGTTGCAACTGAATTTATCCACTGCTGAAACCACTAATTTTGAAATACCCACATTGTACTATATATCCCAGCCAAAGTCAAATAACAGTTTCAAGATCAGGGATCACTCATCACAACCAGTGGACTTATTGAGTACCATGGATGAGCAACAACTTGAGCTTGACAAGATCTTTTTCCTCTGACTTCGCACTTCATGAGATTCAGAATGATAAAACAGATTTTAACTGGTTACAATGTTGGCAAAGGCTGTGAGGCATGAAGAACAGATTTCAACCAGGTTGCACGTGAAAATTTGATAAACTAATAGATTCAAAGCACAGAAATCTGGTGTGCATCATTCAAGAGTACAGCACTATAAGGGTACTTTGGATGTACTTGATGGTAAAATGCACCAACTTTGTCAAAAGACCAGTTCAAACATCAACCCTCAGAATGTTGCAAAATGCACTTCCTAACACCGTCCGATCACCAATTCACTATTATACCAGAAACATACAAAAATTGTTGAGTACCCTTTGGTTACATGAGGGTATTTAACTAGGTGTCTAAATGGGTGTGGGAAACATTGCTCTAAAAGTAATAGTCGACTTCTTGCTATCTTCTGTGAAACTATGATTAAATGCCAACAAATTATGCTGATATTGGTTTATAAAAATCATACTTAAAAATAGGCAAATTACTAACCATAGATTCCTTGTGCAAGACATAGGCCATACAAGAGAGAAATCAAGGGTACAATTGAAGTTAAGGAGCTCAACAAGCTAACTAATATATTTAAAACCTGTGCGGAGAAAATCTAGCTCCATTTATTCCACTTTAAAGCAAAGTAAGGATCCTTCAATCCATATCTTCAAAAGCATCATCTGATTTTCGGTCTATCTAGCACTCCTTTACACTAACCAATCCGTGTTAACCATATGAAAAATATCTTCTTCAGTCTCTCCTTCCTACTAGACAATAAAGTTAAAACATCAAATTCCTATAATTTTGAGGACTTTTTGTCCATATATTTTAATTATATTTTCAATCTTTTCTTTGACTAGCTAAAGTTGCACTTCATGTAATTGGTCTTAAACTACTATATTTAAAACCCTAGATTTTCTTTTAATTGTCTCTATAGCTCATGTTCAGAGTTGATCCCAAGTCAGACTCCCATCAATCAGAACAATGTTGTCAATGAACAATATACAGCACAGAAGTTCAATGATGATATGCCTAGTAGTTCATAGTTTTTTCTTAGTAGTTCATAGTTATTAATGCAAAAAGATAAGAACTTAATGTTGATCCTTAATCCAAGACTATAATAACTGTAAACTTAGAAATAACATAACCTCATTTACAAATGCCAATTATCCCAATCAATCAGACATGTCATTGAATATATCAACATGACCACTATAAATCCGTTTTATTCTCCAAAATAAAAAATTGTTTTGTACCATGCCACTCCAGTGGCAGTTGAACTCATACTGTTCTAATTAGTACAGAACCAATAGCTTGGTGACACACTTTAACACCCAAAAAAACAAACCCTCAATTCAACCCAAAAATAGCAGGACCAGTAACCTGTCATATGCCAAATCAAGTGTCATCAGATCAGACCAATACCGACTTAATTCCAGTTAATCTCCCAGCCATATTATTGGCCTATCAGCTGCAATGGCAAGGTCTCATGCCCTAAACCACGTGTTTTCAACATTGCACTCTCCATTGGACTTGCTGAAAATCAACTAAAATTAGACAATTAAAGCAAGATCAGTACAACACTCTCGATCCATATAGCAGAATAACAAGGTATTATATATACACTTGATATTGGTTTTGGCAACCAATCAATCTGATACAATAGCAGTATGTTGGATGGTAAACTGAACTATACCACCCAATAGCATTAAATATATTAATATACAAATAAAAATAATCTGTTTATGTGCATACATTTTGGAACCAGTACTTTGTTGAAAGGGTAATACTGCATGTATTATATACTGGTCCAAGAAATATCTATGCCCTTGGAAAAGAGTACTCTTGTCAAGGCAGCCACTGCAACTGTATTAAGAGAAATACAGACTCGAGACAGTGGATCAAAGAAATGGAGAGAGAGAGAGAGAGAGAGAGAGAGAGGGTAAGTTATTGCTTTGACTCCCACAACTTTATAGGAGAGATGGAAAAATTATGACATAAACATGTCAATTTGTTCTTTAACTTTTTTAAAATAAACTTCTTAGAGTATATGATACATGAAACTGTCACATCTTAGCATATACATATTTTATATTCTCCATGGTTTTCTTTTATTTTGTGATCCTAGTCCAACAAATTTTGTCAATCCCCATATGAGATCCCTAGATCCCCAGATACTGCTCATTACAGCATATATCTTTAAATGTAGATAAACTTCGAAACCAAGATAAAAAAGCACCAACTGATATAGGAAAGTAGGAAAAAATTCTACTAAGGATCAAATTATGATGTAAATTGGAAGTGATCAATTAGAATTGCAGGAAATTGTATTTCAATTTTGATTCTAACTAAATTGAAAAATAACAGTAATCACAGAGAACATATTGTAAAAGACATACATGTATGTAACAACGAAAAAAGTAGATCTTCCCAGTGTCTAGCACCTAAATTGGAATCATGAAAGCGATTAACAGAAAGGTTTTCTCCAAAACAATCTTTCGTCCACCATTTATCAAATAATGTGGCCACGCAAAGAAGCAGGTGAGACATGGCATTAGTTCAAAATCCAATACCCATTGCTTAAGGCTAATAAAGGACTCCCTACATGATCAATAACAAGCAGAATAAAGCGTCTCCATACTTCTCCGACAGTGGAGAGTAAAACTTAACCAGTTTGGGACCCAAATAATTGAGAAGAAACCTAAGACGGCAAGAATTGCATCAAGGAATGAAGGAAAGGTACAAAATTGGTTACAGTCTACATGACTGGCAATACATAAATTTGAAAATACCACCAAAAAATTAATATTTAACATACTCCTGTGACTTCTCCCTTTCCAGCATTCCAAATTCTCCAAGGCAGATGTGAGTCTCATTAAAAAAGAATACAAGACAGAATCCTTTCATTGCAGTAGAACAATGATGAAGCACCAAGCTCTAGTTAAGTAAAAAAGCAATAACAATTATAATAATAATAAAAGCCTGATAATTAGGTGTAGGATGAACCTTCTGGAAAGGTGGCGCAAATCTGTTCATAAGGTTAAGAACCCTTCGCTGATCATCCTGTCAAATTCCAGATTATAAAATCATACAATAATCTGAGAACCGAGCAGGCCGATAAAAGAGCCCAATTAAGACGATGACCAGAGATAGTTGAGGAGAGAGAAAAAAAGAGAACCTCTGAGGGAGTCTGATCTTGACCACCGCCCACATTATGGTAATTCTCAAACGTAGTTTCCTACACATGAATCAAAACCAACAACATTGTGAAATCAACCAATCAAAACGATTCCTCTAACATCAGCCTAGTAGGTTTCCTCACCTGCTGGGAGCGATCATCAACCAAGTATCCTGCAGCCAATGAAAGATGCGGAATAAAAGATGTCAAGAAAGGAGCTTCAGATCCAGAAACAGAAAATGCAATCGAAAGAACAATCGAACCCCGGATCTCCCAGACACCACACGCGCAGTGCGGAAATCCGACTCCGACCGCGCACCGCGGTCGAACCAGTGCTCCTCGCGGGGGAGATCTGAGGCGAAGGTTAGGGTTTTAGAAGCAGATCTGGGATGACGCACCGGACGGGAAGCGGTTGTGGAGGCCGAGAAGGAAGGCGAGTGGGACGAGCAGCGAGAAGACGACGAGGGCCAACACGGCCGCAGCTTGCCCCTTCCACCGCCGCTTCGACGCCGGCTGGGCGACCACCGATCCTCCGCCGGCACCGGCGGAGCCGTACCCTTTCATCTCCTTTCACCTCCCGGAGCTCTCTCTCTCTCTCTCTCTCTCTCTCTCAAACCTAGCTCCTCTTCTTCCTCGTTTCCTTCCCGCGAAATCTCAACTACTAGTATGATTCTCTCTCATTATCATTGAGACGACATCCAAATCAATGTGGGAAGATCTCTCGCCCGCTCTCCCTCCCTCTTTATCTATATCTCTCGCTATTTTGGTGTAATTGCTTCAGTTAAGATTGATCTCCGATTGCATTCTAAGCACTGACACCCACAGAATGAGGAAAGAGGCGAGCGGAGGATAGGGAGGGGAGAGAACCGGAACGGATCGTATATAAAAAGGAAGAGCCTCGATCCCTTTCTCTATGTAAAATGGGGATTCGGCAGGCCACGTACGGTTTGCAAGACACAACACACACCCACACACACAGGAAATAACTATTCCTCTTCTCTTCTATGATTTATTGGAACCAGTTGCCATGGTCGCGATATAGCGCGTTTATTGGGGGGGAGAGGAGAGGAGATTTGATTGATCCATGTCCGATCTCCGATCCATGTGAACAACCAAATCTCGGATTTAATAGGGGATTTATTAGTCGACGAGGACGACGACCTCATCGATCACGCTCGAGCGCGAATCTCAACATCATCTGATGGGTTCTTTGTTTTAAGTGACAAAAGTAGGCCTCACTTTCTCGATGCATACTTGTCATGGAATGGGAATACGTGTGTGTGTACGTTGTCGGGTCTGTTCGAGCTTACTAAGTAACATTCCAAGTCCATTGACAATTTCGCACCCCACTAACTGAATATTGAGATTTAATTTCGGTCAGCGTATAGATCAAAATTAGTTGGACTCTTGAATTAGAGATGTAGAACTTCAAGATATGATATCACAGATATAATTATCGTAATCTTAAATTTTTTTATTTTACTTTTAAATTTTATTATTATTTTATATTTTGATTTTCCGACACGTTAGGGTTTGGATGGAACAAATTTTTAGGGTTCGAGTTTACTACAAATTGGTATTGAAAAATTGAAAGATTTGATAATTGATGTTACAAAAACTATATTGAGTAGGTAACCACTCTTCCAAAGTTAATGGAGTCAAAATATTAGTAAATATGAATTATGATGGATATATTTTTTTTTATATGAATACAATTTCATTGATTCTTTATTTTGAATAGTACAACGTTGATGGACTCTATTTCGTCATTTTTTCGGTACTAATACATTTGCTCCAAGAAAAATTATATTGATAATGACCCTTTAACCAGTACATATATATTAAAATTAGAATAGATAATTTTGAATCGATTAAATATAAATTAAAAACAAATAAGTTTAATAATAAAGACTCGATAGAATACTTATCAATGAAGCCTTTAACGACCTTTTCTCACATCAAAGTTCACTTAGCACCATGCAAATGGGATTCTTTGGGATCTTGCAAAAGGTGCTCGGAGGATTTTAGAAAAATGGGCACTGTGTGATTGCCAATGGGGATTATTGGGGTGAATGATTGATAATGATTGAAGTAGAAATTGTTTTTATAAGCTTTCATGAACGAAATAAAAAGAATTTAATTGATGGTACAAAAAGCAATCAAGTTGCATACACATTTCAACAACAATTTTAGAGATGATGCAAATTTGCATTTGCTTGGGCGTGTTAGAAGAGGTGGGTGAGGCATTCAATCGATCGAGCAACCAAAACAGGCAACAAAGAGAAGGGGCCACTGGTTATTAGTGAGTGGCATGCCAAGTTATCATTGGATCCCATGATTTCTGTCGGCAAAGCCCGTCGTTTTCAGGTGCGGCATTCTGCTGCGCTCCCTCCTCGCGCCGACGGCCCCTTCGCACTTGCCGATTTGGAAGCCAACAGAGAACAGAGAGGACGACGTCAGATGCCACCGTTTGTTTCTGCTGCCACCTCTCCTCATCTGTGTACGCAATTATACGAATGACAGGTCAATGGCAGAAGGCTGTCGTCGCTGTTTTCCTTTTGATGGTTGACGCTTTCCAATGGGCTGCTGAGGATTATGTGCTCTTTCATGTCCTCACAACCCACAGCTAATGGGAAATCTGAACAAGCACAGCTGCTTCTTCTTCTCCCCGCCGTGTCGACGACGCATGCACGCATCCACTTGGCCTCGACTTGTGCTTGATGTCATGCACACCTTATCTCCACATGTATACATACATACAAGAGACTAAGAATAGAACACTGGCTCTCCTCCTATGGGTATTGTGAGCACGAGGCTGCTTCTCTATGCCAGAGTTTACTATGAATCAACCTCTTTCCTGAGTGAGTTCATCATTCCTCTCCAGTACTAAATAAGTGTCAATTAAGGTGTCAAGCAAACTTCCTCGGTCTAAGGTGTTGTTCTCAAAGCAGCTCATAAGGAGGCTATTCGTCCTATGGAATGATAGTTTGCATTGAGCTGAGGAGATTAATATGACTTGTTACTGTGTTTTCTCTTTTCCGGGCTCGATGAGAATTCGAGATGTCTCCTAAGTCGTATAGTGTTTCCATACACAAAGTTCAAACGTGTGGTGTTATTATGACGCCCAACAGTTCGATACAGACATTTATCGTTGAATGATGATCGATACTTTCGTATAATCCTTCAGTTCGAACATTATTAAGTTTAATATAAAAAGGACTTTCAAATGCATCCTTTAGTCCATTTGAGAACATAATCTTATATTTTCATACATCATATGGACTATTATCGACTTGGATGTTTGAGCATAGATTATATTCAAACCCTCCATATATTAGACAACCAAAATATAAAATAATAATTTTAATATAAAGCTTTAGCAGAGTGTTAATATGTCATGGAATGGAATGCATGTTAATATGTCATATGCCAAATGCATCTATCTTGTAAATTAAGAATCAATATATTTCAAATGTCAACATCAAGGCTGGGATTGGTTATGCACAATATAATCGACAAGATCGAACATGCACAAAAACATGTTCATCAAACAAACAAACAAGAGAGAGAGAGAGAGAGAGAGAGAGAGAGAGAAATTGATAATGAAAGTAAAATAATTCATCAAACATAACTATTATAAACTTTCTAGATTATTGTTATGCACATCAAACTAAAAATTTTTAGAACTTATCAACTAATGACAATTCCTCTTTCGACTAATGCATCTCTAATAATTGTGCTAATGAAACATAAAAATGAACAAAGGAAAAATGATTTAGAAATACACATATCCGGAGGCATGTAAGAAAATGATTTATTTTCCTGTATTTATGATTTCTTCCTCGGTTCTTTTTCCGATCATATTTTGAACATTAAATATTTTTCTATATCTTGACTTTTCATGTTCATCTCCTCCTCCACCTCTTCTTTTCCTTAGTATCAATTTAAATAAAGTTGGATAAAATTAGCTAGCAGAATGAATTCAATTGATTCTAATTCTTATCAAAAAAAATTTCAATAGGCATCTAATTTTGAGAATTTATTATATAATATATATATATATATATATATATATATATATATATATATATATATATATATGTGTGTGTGTGTGTGTGTGTGTGTGTGCGCGTGCGCGCGCGCGCGTGGGCGCATGCATGTGTATGAATATATGTGAAAATATCGCGTGTTGCATAATTTTATATAAAATCAAGCTCGTAAATACATAATCAATGTTTAACAAGTGATGTATATGAATATATGTGGTGTGTGTGTGCAATATGTAAAAATATCGCGTTTTGCATGATTTTATATAAAATCAAGCTCGTAAATACATAATCAATGTTTAACAAGTGATGTATATGAATATATGTGGTGTGTGTGTGCACAATATGTAAAAATATCGTGTGTTGCATGATTTTATATAAAATCAAGCTCGTAAATATATAATCAATGCTTAACAAGTGAGGTAGAATTTATTACTCGAAATTAAAACAGGGTTTTGTGTAGTTAAGATCACTGTATTGAGACTTGGTGTAATGGTTTGGAAAATCTCACACATGAAACCGATTCAACCCGATGAAATCTTTTAGATATAAGTTTGTGTTCTATGAGTAAAATTTCTTTTATAATTTAATTGCACAGTACAAAAATTCAGCATTTGCATAATCAATTTGGATATGCATTTCTCAATCAATTTCACTACAAATCAATAAGACAATTATCATTTAAAAATTTAAATTAAGAGGAACTAAAGATAATAATTGATTTTTTTATTTTTTTGGCCTCAGAACTTGTCAAATGCCTTACGAAGAGGTTTCTGACACCCTTATAATCAAATGTAAATAGGAAGTGATCCATCGCTATAAAATAGAGAGGTATTCGATATTTTGTATAAGGAATCATAAAGTATAAAATCAAATGTAATTGTAACAATATTAAGCAACTAAAAATAGAGAGCATCAATACTTTACGTAAAAAAATATAATAAAAAATCACAAGGTATTTGAACACATCCATTAATCAATAAGGATGAAGTGCGGAGGTTTACGATGATAATATGAAATCCAAAGAGCACATAAGAAATTTTTGGTACAAACCAAAAAAGAATAATCTTCTTGCAGAGAAATTAAGGTAGTGATCCATTGATAAGCCCAAACTCCAGTTAGTATCGAGCACTCACGTATGGTGTCAAGTGTCTATTGGTTGATGGAATGTGAATCGACTCGCTGATATGATGGGTCAAAGTTGACCAATGCCAAGTCGCGTTGGCTCAGTCAACTCTCAGGCTGTTAATATTCCCCCCATTAAGCAGAGGAATTCGCCAATTGTCTCGCCACCATTTACGGCCCTCTCAGCTGATAACGTCACACATGCAAACGTATTGTCAACCGTAATGGTGGGAAAGACTTTGCTTCACTACCAAAGCGCATTTCGACTCTGATAACCCAAATAAACATGTCGATCTGACTTCACAGCCATGTAAAGCACGCACCCACAGATATATAACTATATCACCACCATCCTTTCGTTGTTGGTGTTGATTGAGATGGGCATGGCGTCCGGGCAGCTGGTGGTGGTGCTGCTCCTCCTGGTTTCATGCTTGCAGGCTCCGATGGCAGCGAGGGTGGTGGAAGGGAAGTCGTGGGTCGAGCGCCGCCGCATCTTGCCGCAGTCTACAAAACCGACGTCGAGGCCTTCGAATTGCACCCATGATCGCACCAAGAGTGGCGGAGCTTGTTTCCGCAAACAAAAGCATCGAAGGTCTATCGACATGTTATTCCAGTGGCTATTTACTTTTAGTATTTCGATCCATATATTTAAAAAAAATTATTGATATCTATATACTTATGACAATAAATTATCCTAACATCATCGATTTTAATAACAAAAATATGAAAATAATAATAATAATAAATTTAAAATTTTAGATGATGATAACTGATAATGTCAGTGGTGATGGACGAAGATATTACGAGAAGTCTTAGGTAGCTGAATAATTTTACCTTCATATCATCTACAATAATTATTCATAGTCCCTAACAACACCGTCGTTCATTACTATTGGTGTCATCCATTATCACTAATTGAAATATTAAAATTATTTATTTTTATATTTTTTAAAAAATAAAATCAATATCATTAGGATAAATATATCTAGATGTTTTACCTTTATGATTATAAAAATATTTATATAAAATTTTTAAAATTAAAAAATTAAAAAAATTAAATATAAAAAATAATTAAAAAAATAAAAATATGTAATTAGTCTTAATCGTGACTGACAGGAAACTCTCTCTCTCTCTCTCGAAGGGAGAAGTTGCTGCTTCCATATACTTGGTTTGTGTTTTCTTGCTTTCTCGATACTTCGGGTTGTACCTAATAAATTGCATGGACTATATGATTGACCGCATCAGGCTTGTCACAATCAAAAAGCACTTGCCATCACGAAGGACGTGAGAAGAGGCTGCCTCGACCGACCCTTTATCTCCACCTCCGCGTGTTGCTGTTAGAAATTTCCTTAAAATCTTTGACATGACACATCAAGCAGCAGCCACGTACACCCTCCACGTCAGGTGGGACCATTTGGTACCTCATCTGTCAGTCTTCCGTTGACTAAATAAAATTAGGTTAGTGCATGATCACGTAAATTTGTAATAATCGAGGTTGAGATTTGCGAAAAGGGAAATTGAAAGACGTGATGATATTTGAGAAATATTAATATATATTTTTTATCGGGTTTCTTTTTTTCTTTCATAGTGTAGAAGAATTCTTGAATCTTTCTTGCAACATTATCATCCCTATCATATCATAAAGATCGTCACAACAACTATTGAAACCCAATCATTTCAGACATGGCTTCCTCCGAGTATTAAATATCACAAGAATCCCATGAATAGTGATTTCTCTGCACACACCACAAGCCACAGCCTCCGCACTGCATGAAGACAAGAGCTGTCTGCCACATATATCACGCCCAGACCCCGCCTTACCAGTATCTTCCATCTCTTCTTGTACCGCCTCCTCTCTCTCTCTCTCTCTCTCTCTCTCTCTATCTCTGAATCTAAGAGGGGCTGATATACTGTGTAAGAGCGAAAAGGACCTCTCGTTGGAAATTACCAGCTCGCGCCTCACCTCGTTCAAGGCACTGACAGCAATGACAGTTCTAAGACATGCAGTCTACCCTCTCCCATCGGCTTCGTCTGACAAAAACATCAGTGTCACCTACACCAGGGAGGAGGTGAGAGA